>NC_084616.1:56434413-56734413 GCF_033978795.1 Nerophis ophidion
AACAGCGTTGCTTTGTAATAAAAGTTATGAAGTGTAAAATACGACAGCGGAGACCCCAGACTGTTGAACGACTGAAGCTCTACATAAAACAAAATTGGGAAAGAATTCCTCTTTCAAAGCTTCAACACTTAGTATCCTCAGTTCCCAAACCTTTATTGAGTGTTGTTAAAAGAAAAGGTGATGTAACACAGTGGTAAACATGCCCTTTCCCAATTACTTTGGTACGTGTTGCAGCCACAAAATTCTAAGTTAACTATTATTTGCAAAAAAAAAAAAAGTTTTTGAGTTTGAACATTAAATATCTTGTCTTTGTTGTGCATTCAATTGAATATGGGTTGAAAAGGATTTGCAAATCATTGTATTCCGTTTATATTTACATCTTACACAATTTCCCAACTCATATGGAAACAGGGTTTGTACCCTATTCTGATGACTTGCATTGTTTAGAATCAGACAGGATTCAAAATTGTGCTGATTTTCGAATTTACATTGTGGAGGAGTCCAATGTTTCAGTCCAATACCACATGAAAGTGGTTGGTTTTTGGCATCTTATTTGTCCAGCTGCCACATTTGTTTTCAAACCATTTACAAGAAATACATAGACGGCAAACTCTGTAGCTTGCTGAGACAGCCTTTAGGCTTTTGATGGCATGTATGGCAGGAGAGTGTTTCTTGCCTTCCTGCTAGTCCTTTTTTTTATAATTATACTGTTCCGGCAGCACCCAGCGTCATCTTACAAGATCCTTGGGTGCAGCAAATGTCAATCAAGTGACGGAAGTGACGTCATAGCGAAGATTGATGATCACTAATTTTTAGGACCATTTCTTTTAATGCATGGCTGCCGATCAACTGACGCACTTTGCAATCGACTGGTAGCTTGCGATCGACCTAATGGGCACCCCTGCTTTAGAGGATTAGAGGATAGCATAAAAAAATAAGAGATTTACTTTCCAAATAATGTTATCAAATATTTGTTAGTCTTGTTGATTTAGATTTGTAAAATATTTCTAGTTTTACCTTTTATTTGTATCTGAAGTACATGCGCCAATCTTTCTCCAGGAAAACTTACTTTGTTAAAAAAGTAAGATCACCTTCCATTTTGTCTGCTAGTCCAGTTTTAAGACATTTTTGACTTTGGATATACAAGTCCTAAAAATAAATAAACGGAACTCTTAAACAAGACATTAGAAAAGGTAAATTATACTTATGTTAAATCTAACTGCTGCGATGAGGTGGCGACTTGTCCAGGGTGTACACAGCCTTCCGCACGATTGTAGCAGAGATAGGCACCAGCGCCCTCCGAGACCCCAAAGGGAATAAGCGGTAGAAAAATGGATGGATGGATGAAATCAAACCGTCCACTTAAGAAGCATCACTGATTGACAATCATTTTCACATGTTATTGTTGAAATGGAATTGACAGCAGTTGTAAATTATAGACAACTAGATGAGGCAATTCCTGAAGGAATTGCACGTGAATGCTCAAACGCTGAAGTTGAACTGAAATCCTGGATTTTTCTTTTTAGAATTGTTGAGGTAGACCACACAATTCCCGAACAGGCGGAACATTTAGAAGTTGAAACAGTTTGAATCAGGTGAAAAATGCGGCAGCTGTGGAACTTTGAAGAATGTCCCATTGATTTCAATGGTAATTTCCCCAAAAATTGGGAATTCCGGGAAAAGCCGGATTTTTTTTTTTTTAAATTGTAAGTAACATGAATGATCTAAATGAGTTGAAATGGTTTGTGTTGGAATTTTTCAAATCAGTCGAGAAAAAGCTGAAGTAGTAACATGCTGAATTAAGAAATGGTATTACGAATTTCCTGGAATTTCGGGAAAACCGGTATTTTTTTTACTTAAAAAAAACACTTTGTTTTTTTGTCCTGATTAAGAGGAATGTTTTGATGGTGGAACAGTTAAAATGTGTTGAAAAATGTGGAAGGAGTAGTCGCCAGAAAAAAACGGTTTAAATAGGGCTTTGGAAAAGCAGAAATTCTGATAAATCATTGGATTTTTTTTTTTTTACTTGAAAAAATTACAGTTTCAATTTCTATAATGGTTGAATATGTTGAAAGTAGAATGGTTTGAAGAGGTTTAAAAATGTGGAAATGGTGGAAGTTTGAAAAATGGCCAATTCATTTTGAGAGGGAAAAATGTCCCGGAAAACCTGGATTTCTGAAAAATGTGTGGAATTTGTCTAGGGAAAGCCCGCAATTACCGAATAGGCTGAACAGTTTGAAGTTGGAACGGTTAGAATCGGGTGAAAAATGTGGAAGGTAGAGCGCCCCAGAATCTGGAAAAGAAGAATAATAAATTGATTAATTTTGGTGTAAAAAGCAATGTGTGAGAATGCTTTGGAGCATTCACACAATTAGCAAGACACTCCCAATAGATGGAGTGGTTCTGCAGGTCGTGACTACAGCCCACGTCTCAGTTCCTATGCTTTCTGGCTGATGTTTTGGTCACTTTTGAATGATGGTAGTGTTTTCACTCTACTGGTAGCAAGAGACAGAGTCTATAACCCAAACAAGTGGCACAGGTTGTGCAGGTTGTCCAGGATGATATATCAAAGCGCACTGTGGCAAGAAGTCTATGGATGTTCTCATTCATCCAGGTCATTGGAATCTCAGGGCATTCAATCAATCGCAAATGGACTGTTGAGTTTGTCTTAGAATATGTTGCGCCTCTGATCCAAATAGGCTTCATCAGTTCAGACTGATGGACTTATATTGATCAGATCTAGTCTTGGACTTGGATTGGTCAGTTGTAGTCTAGCGGCAAGTGCCAAAACCATGGTGAAAAAATGTTTCTGCATACATATTGGTGACATTCTGATAAACAGGACAGCCGCGTCCTGAGCCAGCGGCACTAAGTGCATGCTGACTTCTGAGGACACGTGCGCACTAAAGCAGAGAGGAAATATTCACCGCTTACGTAGTATTCAGACAGGACAGCCTAGAGGCAGCCTTATATCAGCTTTCTGCTCAGTACTGTATGATCAGGAAATGTTAAAAAATGATTGAAATCATACAGAAAATACAAATATCCATCCATTCATTCATTTTCTACCGCTTGTCCCTCTCTGGGTCAAACTGTTTAAATTGACAAATACTATTTATTTTGTTATTTGTTTTAAAACAATGTTATCATGCCATCATGCTCTGCCTCCCTGGCCACACATCTCTGTCAGAAGTTTTCCAAGTATAACAATGTGAGCCTACCCTCAGATAAGAGAATCTGATTAGTGTATTTCCTACTCCTCCTGAAAAAGTAACCCTCCCCCCACCGCTGACGGTTAACTCACTCACTGTACTGATGCTAGATTTTAACACAAAACAAGCTAACCAAGTAGGCGCTCCACAATTATGGACCTAATCAACGCTTTCAAGCTGTTATCGTAAGATCAAATGAGCATAAATGGTTGCAATACTTTTTGGCATGTAGTTGTAATCTATCACTCTGTTAACGGATTCAAAAAGAAAAAGAACGATCAATTAAAAATGTTCTTTCTGATCTAACTTGTTCATGTACTGTCCCTTGTTCTAACTATTGGACAGAAATGCAACCCATTTCCTGTCTCACAGGATGGTGACAGATATGATGCTGGCAGTACTGGGGCTACTAAACAGTGATTCATTCCTGCAGGGCCTCTGCCGCTCCCTTCTGTCAGCTCATTTCTGCCTTCTTTTGTGTTTGGCGGTAACCCAGAACATTCTCAAAATGATTGTCATAGCTCAACTGCTACTACAGTGTGTAAGGTCATGCAGGAAATACGAACAGAGCCCACACATTCAGAAAATGTACAGATTGTTGTTCAATACTAGCCTACAACACCTTTGTCTTTGTATGTTGTTCTTCTCTTGTGGCCACAGTAGCAACATCCACAAAACATGTGCAGAAAAGAATAAACAGTCAGACAGAAAATTAAGACCTTTGCACAATTATGTTTCGATGAGTATGTTTTATCTGGCAATTATACAACAACGAGGGAAAGGCTCACATTACTTTAACATTGTCCTGACTTTTGATAGGCATACAATTTTTTTTTTTATCGTATAGCCATTACAATGTTTTGTAATATGCTCAAAAAAAATAATTCACCATCATGCTGAAAATGATCAGGATGTTTTGGTTGTGGAAAATTGGTAACAATATCAAAGTTTTCAGGGTAATACAAAAAAAAAAAAAGATTATATTCAGTTCTGTTCATGAATATATGCAATAGCTTCTTAAAAATATCTGTCACTTCCAGCAAGGCAGCACAAAAAATAATTTGTAATAAAACGTGATTTAAAACAATAACAATCACATGGTGTGGTTTGTTTTGATGCATGTGTGAAAATAATTGCCTCAATTCAAAGCAAAAAAAAAAAAAACATTTAACAGTGGTCCGGTCCGATTCAACATGGAGTGCTACTTCAACTTAAGAGTACTTTGACTTTTCGGAACTTGACAAAAAAAGTGTTTGTTTTTTAATTTAAATTGTGAACATAGTTTAAGTCACGAGCCACTAGGTGCCGGATCTAATGACATGCTAAGATCCTCCCAAAATATTCGGTCTAACTTGCTATCATTAGCTTATAGCTAGAGATTGAAATACCTTTGTATTCAGACCATTGAAAACAAATCCTTTAAGCAGCAATCCAAATTCCACAGCCTTCCCCCCCGACACCTTCCTCCAGCTCAAGTTTGCTCATCCAGTTGTGGCTCGGGCACATGAACGCAGAGAGCTGTTCTGGCTGTCTGGGGGTCTCTGTTTGCTCTCTCTATGCTCGGCCACGCCACAAGTACCGGACCTGTTCTCTCCACTCCCGCCTAGAAACTCTCCTAGTACATCACCTGAATAGCGTCAACTCTTCTCTATCACAACACTGACTGAGGGGAGATGGCAGAACTGGGAATATTCTCTATTTAATCGCCATTGCTCACTGCCATCCGCCTTCCCTCTTTGGTAACTTGGCTCGCTGTACATGTTGGATCTAATGAGACTGTGTTGCTAAACAGAACAAACTGAAAATTATTTCAAAGTCCTCTTCTGTCACACTTGACATAATTAGTGATGTGTTCATAGGAGTGTTGCTCGTGGGAGTCGACCTGCTCGTATGTTTTTATGAAACCACTGTACTCTAGTAGTTCCTCAGACACATAATAAAATTGTTTTTAAAATGTATTTCTATTCAAAAAGTTTACTTTTCTTTTTTAAAACCATGTGAAATGGAAATGTTAAAATTGTGCTGTTTTGGGGGGGCCAAGCATGGATTATCCATCCATCCATCCATCCATCCTTCCATCCATCCATCCATCCATCCATCCATCCATTTCCTACCGCTTGTTAATTTTGGATTATATTGATTTTGGTTATTTCAAAGGGCGGGGCTTCTTTAAAATACGAGTATTCAGCATCACAAAACTGGACGTGGAACGCAATGTGCTCATAGGTTGAGGTTCCACTGGATTTGAAAAACATAAACCTCATAATTACTCTTATAATGAAATATGCAGGTGACATAAATTTTAAGACTATGATGATGATGATGATGTACTATAATTCATTTTCCCGATATAAATACCTATGTGATATGCATGAGATGCAGAAAAGGAGTTGTAGAGTAACCAATATGAACAACGAACAGAACTACCACAGTGCAGACGGACAGAAGTCCTAAAGAACTTAACAAATAAAGATAAACTCAACTTTATAGTAAAACAATTAACAGGGTATGAATGTACATTTTGGGCTTAACTGCCTTTGGCTATGTTTTTATGTATTTATAAAAGAATGTAACCGTTTTATCATTTGCAAAAGTATTGTTTTAATGGTCAACGAAGCCAAACGCAGTGGTAGTAAACCAGTAAATGAAATCAACATTTACAAAAACATTTTTTTTAAATTAAGATTGAATTCATATTTCAATAAAGGTGGATCCAACAGATGTATCTATATATCACAGTGTAAATTGTGAGAATTGGATATGTTTGTGGGAGGAGGAGGAAGTTGGTAAAAATAAAGGGTAACTTTGTTTTCAGGTATGGCTTCGTGAGACTTAAATGTGCATACCGCAAATTTTCTGTGGATATGTGAAACTGGTGGGAGGGGCTAATTTTTACAAATTTTAAACATAGCACTAGTGAGCCAATTTTAACACTTTTGTTTTCAAGACCTCAAAATATAAAGTGTGCCAAATCAGACGTGCCTGTAAAATTTGGGGACATTCTGTGCAAGTGTAGGGCCTCAAAAAGTCGTTGAAAACGGGAGATTAAAAATTATAATAAAAATAAAAAACAAGTAAATTCCAGTAGGGCCCTTGCGGTGCAGTGCATTGTACCTGCTGTGCTTTCTCTGCTGCTCGGGCCCTAATAAGCATTTCGATGTGAATATCACCACGCAGCGGCTGTAAATCAGCTTTTGTCTTGGCTACTCTTTTAATCAAATGAGCCGCTCCCTAAGGATATTATACAAGCCTTTTGACTTGACTTTGACTGCTGTACCACACATACTAATTGACATTAAGAAATGCTCTGTGTGTGCACACTAGTCCCAATGGAGAGAGGACATAAGGAATGGTATCCCTGGAGTATATTGTTTTTTATCAGCTCTACTGTAAAACAACAGAGACAGTCATAACATTATCATTAACCTGTGCATTATGTACATGCAGTAACTGTGCTCGTCATCAGGGCTGGGTGCCAGCTTACTTCCAAGCAACAGTTTGTCCCCATACACTTGACCAAAGTATCCTTGGTAACGGTAACAAAGCCAAGCTCAGACTAGGTCAACAAAGACTGGGATTCTCATCTGGCTGCTTAGGTTACATAAATGATTAGAGCTTCAAAGTAAGAGCTTCAGCCCCCTTACGCACTGCACTGACTCACAACTCACCATGTATGACCAGCACAAAGTGTGACCCGTCTACTCCCCCAGATCACCTTTAGTGCACTCAGCCCCACCACATGTCTATGATGGGAAGTCTCGACAGTAGGGGTTGGACAAGGGTCATCTTTCAGACACCGGATATAAGACAAGGTCTGCTATGAGGAACTGAAGACTATGAGGTTCTCAGGTTATGCTACAGTTACAGTTAACCAACATCATGAGGAAAAGTTGGGAAATTAGGTGTAAAATTCATAATGGAAGAGCAAAGTTTTTAAAATGTGTCTGCACTGTGGACAAAATGTGAAGAGATAAATACACAATGACTACAATGTAACAATGTCTGATGGAAGAAGAAAGATGTTAAAATGTGACTTTACCGTGAATCTAGAAAGTAATTACATCGTTTCACTGTTTCCACTTTGAGGCTCTAATCATTTATGTAACTTAAGCATTAAGTTGATAATTCCAGTCTTTTACCATGAATTGATTAGCGTGGACCCCGACTTAAAACAAGTTGAAAAACCTATTCGGGTGTTACCATTTAGTGGTCAATTGTATGGAATATGTACTGTACTGTGCAATCTACTAATAAAAGTTTCAATCAATCAATCCACATTTTGTTATGTTACAGCCAAATTCAAAATTTAATAAATTCATTGTTTGTCCTCAGAATTCTACACACAATTTTTTGTTGGAATGTTTTACAAATTTATAAAAAAATAAAAAAATCAGGCATACATAAATAAGTATTTAAAGCCATTGCCATGATATTCAAAAGTGAGCCACGGGCATTTAGTTTCAACTACTCATCGTGGAGACGTTCCTACAGCTACATTGGAGTCCACACGAGGGAAATTCAGTTGGTTGGACATGATTTGGAAAGGTAAGCACCGGTTTTTATGTAAGGTCCCAGTGGACAGTGCAAGGCAGATTACAAACAGAGAATGAAGTTGAATGAATTGTCTGTAGCCCTCCAAGACGTGATTGTCTCGAGGCACAAATCTGGGGAAGGATACAGAAAAATATCTGCTGCCTTGAAGGTCCCAATGAGCACAGTGGTCTCCATCATCCATAAATGGAAGAAGTTCAGTACTAGGGCTGGGCGATATATTAATATACTCGATATATCTCAGGTTTGTCTCTGTGCGATATAGAAAATGACTATATCGTGATATTCGAGTATTCGTTCTCACACAGTTGCTTTTAGCTGCGGGCATTATACTGCATGCGTTTCCCATTCTTTCTTGTCTCTCCTTCTCACAGAGACATAAACAAGCACACCTTCTTACATATGTCACGCGTGCAACGTCACAAGCCCTCCCCGAGCAGAGAGGTAGCTACATGGTAACAATAGCTGTGATGCTAACGGTGCGTTATATGAGAGAAAGAAGGTGCCAATCTGGTAACAAATGAAGGAAGAATTAATTCCCAAGAAAAACAGCACGAGGTGCATCGTCTGGTGGTGGTTTGGCTTCTAGCGGGAATATGTTGAACAATTATGCTATTTGATTTCCTATTATGCAGCTCATTTTTATTTGACACTTACTGAAATATCTTGTGTGACATCATGCACAAAAGTGCACTTTGTTTTAAACTATTGTAGCGGCATTCTGTTCAAAAATTGCACTTTAATTTAGTATTGTTTTGATATGTCATCTTAGTGACATCATGCACTAAAGTGCACTCATAGCTTGTTTTCAATTGTATCTGACAATCTTGCACTTTATGTTTTGAAATGACATGAATGTTTTTGCCACTGCTTAATAACTGTTTAATAAATACACTTTTGCTTAATTGACTTAGTTGTGATTTCCCTCGCTGCGTGAAAGTTTAAAAAGAGCATATATTAATGCCGTATGAACAAGAACGTTTTAATGTAGACACATAGAATCATCATCCTGGTGTGATTATACGCATCAAGTATTCATTCAAGACTAAGGCAAAATATCACGATATATATTGTGTATCCTGACATGGCCCAAAAAATATGGAGATATTAATAAAAGGCCATATCGCCCAGCCGTATTTGGTACCAATAAAGACTATTCCTAGAGCTGGCCGGCCGTCTAAACTGAGTGATTGGGGAGAAAGGGCTCGAGTAAGGGAAGTGATTAAGAACCCAATGGTCACTCTGTCAGAGTTACAGCATCCTCTGTGGAGAGATGATAACCTTAGGGAAGTACAAGAATCTCTGCACCAATCTACCAATCAGGCCTCTATGGTAGGAGTGGCCAGAAAGAAGCCTATCCTTCAAAAAAGTTTGCCAGACATCATGTTTGGAAAAAAACAGGCACCGCTCATCACCAGGCCAAAACTAATCTTTACAGTGAAGCATGGGGGTGGAAGTATCATGCTGTGGGGATGTTTTTCCACGGCAGGGACAAGCGGTAGAAATTGGACGGATGGATGGAGGAGCTGGGAGACTAGTCAGGATAGAGGGAAAGATGAATGTAGCAATGTACGGAGACATCAGGGATGAAAAACACACTTTTTTGTTTTTAACATGTGTTATTGCAATGTTTTTGACAAAAAAGTGAACAGAAATACAATAAAATACAAATAAAAATCGATCCCAACCCCAATAAAAAAAATAAAAAAATAAAATAAAAAATAGGAATTAAAAAAATAATAAAGAAAATGAATAAAGAAAATCAGTTAAATAAGTCAAATCAAATTGCGGCTGAACGATTATGGCAAAAATAATAATCAAAATTACATGGATTGTTATTGAAATTACGATTAATTACCCAAATATTCATTAATTTGAAGTATTCATCTTACCACCAAAACTCAACTTTAAATATACTTTTAAAAAAACTGGATGCAAATTAGTAACAAATAAACCACCACTAGTAAAATAATAATAAGAATAATAACAATAACAATATATTTAAATAACAGTAGCAATATAAAAACTTTCACCAATGACCAAAGACAAAGTATTAACAATTTCAGTCCAATAGCTGCATAGGGATGGACAAAGCTAAAACATATGTACTAAATTAGCTGGAGACTGTTGACATCGATCACATAATACCGATATTATGCAATATATAATTAACCAGTCTGACTTTACGATGTATTAGTTTACATTGGATGAGGCTGTGTCCTGCACGGATAAAAGACCTTTTAACTATAGTTGAAATCTCTGACCGGCTCGCCTCAGATAGGGTCACTCACAAGTCACTCTTCCAACCTGACTTAATAGAATTCAGAGAATCAGGACGTGAAAGAAAAATTAGGTTGTAAATACGTGTAACTCATCCTTTTAAAGTTAGGAGCAGTGTCAGAAACACAGCCGAACTTTGTCAGTTGGTAAGTTTGGAAACCTTGGGAAAGTACTACAAACAAAACTACGGATCTCTAGCTATCTAAAGAAAGTGTTGGTAAGGGAGTGAAAATGTTGCGAAAGTTGATGAGTGAATGGGAGAGCGAACCAGAGGTCTAAGAGACTCTGGTTTGATTGGGTTTGCCTCCATAACTAGCCCTAATGGAGGGGGATCAAATGCTTCATATTGCAGCCAATATTTTAGAATTCAAATGTTGGTGGCCCAGTAGTAAAATCCAAAGTTTGATAGTGCTAATCCTACCTACAATTTAGATCTCTACAAGTATTGCTTACTTGTGAGTCCTTTTGAGTCTTTTTATTCCAAATGAAATCTAACATCTGACTAATTTACAAATGAAGGACTGAGGGACATGCTATCTCCACACAGAAAGATCCCGAGCCTGGATTTGAACCCAGGACTGCAGGAACTTCGTATTGTGAGGCAGACACACTTATCCCCGTGAATGCGTGGGTTCCCTCCGGGTACTCCGGCTTCCTCCCACTTCCAAAGACATGCACCTGGGGATAGGTTGATTGGCAACACTAAAATTGGCCCTAGTGTGTGAATGTGAGTGTGAATGTTGTCTGTCTATCTGTGTTGGCCCTGCGATGAGGTGGCGACTTGTCCAGGGTGTACCCCGCCTTCCGCCCGATTGTAGCTGAGATAGGCGCCAGCGCCCCCCGCGACCCCGAAAGGGAATAAGCGGTAGAAAATGGATGGATGGATGGACTGAGGGAAAAAAAGTGATATACATTGGAACAATTTGGAAAATCGTGGAAGTACATTTATTTTAACAGAGTTGACATGAGACACTGTAGATAAATTAAGTAAGGACCGGCGATCAAAATCTCACTGAATTCTGGACACAGTAGAACAAAGTTGACTTTATAAAGCTCTGCAAGCGTATGTGTGACCTGGACACCCAAATATGTGAAACTTTGCGAGGCAATTTTAACAGTGTTAATTTTGATGAATTAAAAAAACGTGTCTTAGTTATTGTCAACGGCCTATTTTTCCATGACTAAAATAGGACAATGGCAGTCACAACAAATACATGTTGACAAAAATAATGCCGAAATTAATTGACAATTTAGGAAACGAATAAAAACAAGACGAAAACTTTTGAAAAAATAAAATCCAATTATATTTAATTTAGTTTTAGGCAGGTGGGACATGTTATTCAGGCAAGGACTTATAAATAGGAAAACAAAACTGTATTGTACGGATGTAACAATAAACTGTATTTATGATGACTGCAGCAAAACTCCCGACGGTTAGTATTAACCTTTTAAAATAAAATGATGAAAAAAACGAGATTGATAACTGCACTTTGACAAATTCACAGACTGACTGCCAGATCGCTAGCTTAAATGCTAACATGAAAAATATCAACGTGTTTCCCCACTAAGAAACAACATACCCCAATCCAAACGCATTACTGTCTGAGCAAGTAAAATATTCAGTTGTGCACATTGAACCTACAAGCTGTGCTGTCTTACAATGGAATTATGATGATTGATCTTTCCTCAGAAAAAAAGAGACAAGGTGTTTTTATGGTGCGTTCAAGTGCCGCTGAACAGAATAGGACACAACACGCTGTCAAAAGTACATAATAATAATAGATTTTCTTTGTTACACCCTTACCATTTGAATAAATATTAAAGTGCGACAGTATAAACAAATATTTAAAACAATAAAAAGCTTAGCCATCAAAACAGATATAATACTTTGACAAAAACACCATCACAAAAGCATAAGAAACAAAATACATGCAAAGTAGTGGCTTTTCTAACAGTATGTCTATTTATTACAGTTACGTTAAAACGATATATAACTTGGTCAAAATAATTCAGTGTGTGTAGAAGTACTTTTTGAGTACATTTAACAATATTACATGAATAATAACCATGAACATTTTTGGTCACAGTAACCGTAATGTTAAATTCTCATATTGTTCCATCTCTACTGTATTGTTACACACCTCAATACAATATGTATTCTACACCTGAGAGAAAGAGAGCATATATGGATCCACTGTCTGCAGGCTAACCATCAGGCCAAAGTTAATATTTCTAAATTACTCAAACTGTACTGAATTGCTGTTACTGTTAAAAACAATACAACAGTAGCAAGAACACTTACTCTATTACTACTTTTATTGTACATCATGGGCGAGCTTGTCCGCCAATTTAATAAGCAAGGAAACCCCTACAGTGCACATTAACTGATGTCCTCCGCACACTGTTCAGCTAGTAATTGCACATTTTGACAACCTAAAAGAGCTGATGCAATTTTTTCAGCTAACACACAAAGAAAAAGCATGTGAAATATATATACACAGTACATTTTAGATTTATAGAATACTGATTCAATAAAATAATACATAATAAGGTAAAAATTATACTAATGTATGGTATTTATTAGGGCTGGGCGATATATGGAATATCCTCAAAATATCGGGGATTTGTGTCTGTGTGATATAGAAAATGACTTGCACTACATGCTCTTCTCACTCATTCTTGTCTCTCCTTCTCACAGAGACATACAACAATCGCACCTTCTTTTATATACGTCACATACTGTCACACGTGCAAAGTCATACGGTCTCTCGGAGCAGACAGGTAGCGGCAAGGGTAACATTAGCTGTGATGCTAGCGGAGCGAGTGGTAATACGAGACAAAGAAGGTGGAACCCTGGCAATGAATGAAGGAAATAATTAATTCCAAGAAAAACAGCACAGGGTCTGTTTGGAAACTGTGGATGTGGTGTCCTCCGGAACATAGAGGAAAATAACCATCCGGATTGTTATAGGCGCGAAGATCAAAAGCCAGCATCTGTGATGGTATGGGAGTGCATTAGTGCCCAAGGCATGGGTAACTTACACATCTGTGACGGCACAATTAATGCTGAATGGTCCATACAGGTTTTGGAGCAGCATTTGTTGTCATCCAAGCAACGTTATCATGGACGCCCCTGCTTATTTCAGCAAGACAATGCCAAGCCACGTGTTACAACAGCCTGGTTTCGTAGTAAAAAAGTGTGTGTACTTTCCTGGCCCACCTGCAGTCCAGACCTGTCTCCCATGGAAAATGTGTGGCGCATTATGAAGCGTAAAATACGACAGCGGGGACTCCGGACTGTTGAACGACTGAAGCTCTACATAAAACAAGAATGGGAAAAATTTCTACTTTCAAAGCTTCAACAATTAGTTTCCTCAGTTCCCAAACATTTATTGAGTGTTGTTAAAAGAAAAGGTGATGTAACACAGTGGTGAACATGCCCTTTCCCAACTACTTTGGCACGTGTTGCAGCCATGAAATTCTAAGTTAATTATTATTTGCAAAAAAAAAATAAAGTTTATGAGTTTGAACATCAGATATCTTGTCTTTGTAGTGCATTCAACTGAATATAGGTTCAAAAGCATTTGCAAATCATTGTATACCGTTTATATTTACATCTAACACAATTTCCCAACGCATATGGAAACGGGGTTTGTAACATGACAAAATACAAATAACTTAACACGTTTACACAATGTAGAATTAATAATTCTAATAAACCAAGAAAAGTAAGCTATTTCCTGTGTCTGTTTGTTCCAATAAAAGGCTCGTGCCTCAGACTGACTCATAGGGTTCAATGAACTCCTGCTCTATTGATGTTTAACTAAATAGTTCATTAACAATGGAATTTTGAGTCACATGATGTGCCTGGTCTGTGCACCTACATTTAGAAAACAGGTGTACAACTAAAGCATGCTGTGGTAAATAGTAAATGTGTTTCTGATTTTTATAGTGCTGTATTGTTCCACTGTCAGGGGCAAAGATCAGGAAATGTCTAATGCCATCATAACATACTTAAATTATATATAATGACTTTTAAAATGGTCCAGTTTACAGTACACACTCGAATGACAAAGATTAAGTTTTTGCCACAAATGACTGTCATTGCTGTATCTTTTTTTCTGTAAGATCATCATGGGAACAAGGATGGCATGTTTCTATGGTTGCTGTGGCAATAAAAAAAAAAGGGTCAGTCCTGATTGGTAATAAGCCCTGAGGGAACCATGGCAACTGTAGTGAAAATGTCAAACATTAGCCCTATAATGCTCAAGCCTGAGAAATGCAATGATTAAAGTGCCATACATTAAACTCCCTGCATAATCATTTCATGCCATGTTCTTTTAATTACTAGAAATTCCAATAACACATTTTAATATAATATTAGAACTCTATAGATGTGGGCAATGTTCCCCCTAATGTTTAATTTGTCTGAGCAAACACACATACTCCCCGATCATTCAGTGGAGCACATGTGAGCAACTTCAGAAGTGCCCACTGCGGTCATACCAGCATCTGTCCCAAACCCGACTTAATATCAAGTTACATATTTATTGTTTTTAATCAAATGACAGCAGTCATTTCTACTTGATTAATTTCTAATATGGGTGATATGGCCCACTTGAAATGAAAATATAAAAAAATATATAGTTTTTCATGAGCTGTGTACTAATATCGTATTTCTGGGAGGGGGTAATGCATTGGAAATAATTCGTACCCCTTTCAGAGATCACATTTATTTGTTGCACAGTGAGATATAAGCATGGGATAAAGTTTATTTCTCTCTGTAAAATATATCATTACAGTTGCTATTAGCATTTCTGTAATCTAGTAACAGCATTTCATGATTAATATCCATAAATTAACATTCTTACTAAATGACAGAATATGCACACCTTTGATTCGGTTGAGTTTTTTCTTGCCCTGATGTGGGATCTGAGCTGAGGATGTCGTTGTGGCTTGTGCAGGCCTTTTTAAACACTTATGATTAAGGGCTATATAAATAAAGGTTGATTGATTGATGATTGCGTCTGGGTGTGTACTTGTTTGTTTCACCATTGTAAGCACTACAAGTATTTGCCTTTCTTAACTCTGCTTCACTGTTAACTACAAGCTTACTAGCAAAACAGCAACACACATACATAAGATGCTATTAATAACCTTGATTGGCTGAGTGTGAGCCGCATTAAAGAGTAACGACCTAGCATTTACAGTTTGTGTGTACTGTTAGAGTGGTTTGACTTTTTTTGTGGCCTTTAACACCTCCTTGGCTGAGTCAAATGAGTACGTCTGTTGGCGCAAGTGAAAAAGAGAGCAGCCATTGTTGATATGACAATTGACAGAGTTGCTTTCTGGCGTAGTTTGTTTAACAAAAAAATTGCCATTTTTGCAAGATAGTTGTTTTTTTCACTAATGTTTTTTTTTTTTGCTGTGGAAACCGCCGACAAACAGTTTTGCTGAATAATGTGATCGAAAGACCCTTTGTCCTCAAACCGTCTCGACAGATGCTACAATTATTTAACAGTGCTGGCGAACATTGTTTTATCTATTGTGGCAGCTTGTTATCCCCTTTCAGTCAGCTAGCTACATTGCAAAATCCTACAGAACAAATTGCTATGTGTTTATTTTGGTTGGATTTTATTGTGCACGCAAAGAACAAGTGAGCAGTGGGCAACTGTGCAGGCGAGTACCTCAGAGTACATTGGACGTGGGACATAAAAGTTGCATTGATGTATCCTCTATGACCTTTTTTGAGCCAAGGCACATTTTTTGTGTTTAAAAAATCTGGAGGCACACCACCAGAAGAAATCATTTAAAAAGGAAACTCAGTTGACAGTAAAAACGTTGTTGTCGCAAATGTTGGATATGACTTTAAACCATAACCAGGCATGCATCGATAGCATTAAAATAGCTCTTGTCTCGAAGGAGGTGTACTGTCACGACCTGTCACATCACACCCTGACTTTTTTTGAGTTTGTTGCTGTTTTCCTGTGTGTAGTGTTTTAGTTATTGTCTTGCACTCCTATTTTGGTGGCTTTTTATCTTTGTTTGGTATTTTCCTGGAGCAGTTTCATGTCTTCCTTTGAGCGATATTTCCCGCATCTACTTTGTTTTTATCCTTCTTTGTGGGGACATTGTCGATTGTCATGTCATGTTTTGGATGTAGATTGTGGACGGCATCTTTGCTCCACAGTAAGTATTTGCTGCCGTCCAGCATTCTGTTTTTGTTTACTTTGTAGCCAGTTCAGTTTTAGTTTTGTTCTGCATAGCCTTTCCTAAGCGTCAATCCCTTTTTTCTTAGGGGCAATTACCTTTTGTTTATTTTTTGTTTAAACATTAGATACCTTTTTAACTGGACACTGCCTCCCTCTGTTTCCGACATCTACAAACCCCGTTTCCATATAAGTTGGGAAATTGTGTTAGATGTAAATATAAACGGAATACAATGTTTTGCCAATCATTTTCAACCCATATTCAGTTGAATATGCTACAAAGACAACATATTTGATGTTCAAACTGATAAACTTTTTTTTTTTTTTAGCAAATAATCATTAACTTTAGAATTTGATGCCAGCAACACGTGACAAAGAAGTTGGGAAAGGTGGCAATAAATACTGATAAAGTTGAAGAATGCTAATTAAACTTATTTTGAACCAGTGTTGCTTTCGTCAACGATGACGACGACGAAATCATTTCGTTGACGCCACTTTTTTTCATGACGATAACGAGAGGGTGACGAGATAAACATGTCTCTCTGATGACAAAAATATGACGAGACGTGTGTGAGTTTACGTTGACGAGACGAGAACGGACGATAAATGTTAGTGGGTAATCTGTCAGACGTTTAAAACGCATGACATTTCTGTTTATTGTGTGTGTCATTTAAAACCTAAAAAGTATCTGCTGCTGCCTACAGCAGGCTGCTGCATTCTATCCTTGTTTGGTCACGCCCACCAACTGGCGTGCAGCGCACAACGTGCTCAACACGTCACATTGTTGTTACTCATCAGGCAATGGACCGTGATGGCGGCAGCAGTTTCAACACAGGGGCTCGGTGGTTGCAGACGTAGAGACGACATACGGGTGTATTTTAAATATAACAGTGTATTGTGAAGGAAGACGGTGACAAATGTGGCCACAAAATATGCGGAAAATATACGACCAACCTTAAAGGGGAACATTATCACCAAACCTATGCAAGCGTCAATATATACCTTGATGTTGCAGAAAAAAGACCATGTATTTTTTTAACTGATTTCCCAACTCTAAATGGGTGAATTTTGGCAAATTAAACGCCTTTCTGTTTATCGGTCTTTTTAGCGATGATGTCAGAACGTGACGTCACCGAGGTAACACACCCGCCATATTCATTTTCACATTACAAACACCGGGTCTCAGCTCTGTTATTTTCCATTTTTTCGACTATTTTTTGGAACCTTGGAGACATCATGCCTCGTTGGTGTGTTGTCGGAGGGTGTAACAACACTAACAGGGAGGGATTCAAGTTGCACCACTGGCAAGAAATCTGCCGCCAGACCCCCATTGAATGTACCAAAGTGTCCGGCGATGCTAAGATAAACATGGCACAGAGATGTATGGATAACCTGCAGATGCATTTGCAACGATTAAGTCAACTAAATCACAAAGGTGAGTTTTGTTGATGTTGTTGACTTATGTGCTAATCAGACATATTTGGTCACGGCATGACTGCCAGCTAATCGATGCTAACATGCTACGCTAATCGATGCTAACATGCTATTTACGCTAGCCGTATGTACATTTGAAAATAGATACCCACATTTAATGCGAAACAAACACTTACCAATCGACGGATTTCAGTTGCTCCAGTGTCACAAGATGCGAAAGTCCTGATCGTTTGGTCCGCACATTTTACCGGCGATGCTAATAAGGCAGCCATGCTATGGGCCACTTCATTAGGTACACCCACGCTATGGCCGAATAGCGTCAATAGCTATTCGCTCAATAGCTTCAATTTCGTTTTCGCTATCTGCCTCCATACTCCGACCATCTGTTTCAATACACGCGTAATCTGTTGAATCGCTTAAGCCGCTGAAATCAGAGTCTGAATCCGAGCTAATGTCGCTATATCTTGCTGTGGTAACCGCCATGTTGTTTGTATTGGCAGCCCTGTATGACGTCACAGGGAAATGGATAGTGGTTTCGAAGATAGCGCAAACAAGGCACCTTAAAGCTTTATTTAGGGATATTCCGGGACCGGTAAAATTTTGAAAAAAAATTCAAAAAATACAACAAGCCACTGGGAACTGATTTTTATTTTTTTTAACCTTTTTGAAATTGTGATAATGTTCCCCTTTAAGCAGCACCTTAAGGCTCGCCACAAGGATATTTTTTCGAAGATAAGTTACAAATGCTGTTAACATAATCGATAAATGTCATAGTAAGCTAATACGTTAGTACGTTTTCCACATACTCCTGGCGCAAATGGGCTGCTAACTTCAGGCTAAAGTTAGATTTTGTTACGGTAACGTCAATTCATTATGTGTGTGTTACTTTAGCAGCATGTTTACATTCAGTGACGGTGTGGTTATCTCTTTGTGAGTACGTTCTGTCAGCACGTAACTTGATATGTTAAACAGGTCCAGTTACTGTTATACGTAGAGTCTGCTAGCTTTATTAGTACAGATACAGATATGTGATTGTGATATTAGGTTTGTTCTTGTTATGAGACAAGCCCTCCTCTAATTCATATTAAACACTGCTGTTGTTTTATTTATTGAATTCACTAGTGTTTACAGTATTTACAGGGTGGTCTATTTTGTTCCAAAAACTTAAGAACATGTTTGTTTCATACTTTCAAGTATGTACAGTATAACTCTCTGGTATAACTTACAACCTACTTCACTGTACCTTAGGAATTAATTGATTATTTTTATTACATGGTTTGCACAAACTAAAGAGAGTGGGGTTGTATGATATCTGTTGTAATTGCACTGGCAGACAGGGCCAAGTTGAGCATGTGTTCCTCATCCATCACTCATATTTTGGGCATGTTTACGTTCATTGTACTTTAACAAATTCTGAGAAATAAAGCCACAATTGCTGAAGTAGAATGTTTTTGTTTTTTGGCTTTTTTGGAGTAATGAACTTTGATTACCCTGTTACCACTTTATCTGTGTGTAATACACAATCCTTGGATCAGACATTTGCTGTTGGGTGGAAACCTTATATGTCTAAAACCATTCCTTTATTGTTATCATTTGTGAAAATAGCAGATCTGCAAGCTTACAATGGTTTGAACTTATAGATCTGCTGTGTGACACTGCCCAACAGCAATCTCTAATACTTACTGACCTAAATTAATTTGTTAAAAGACTATACTTATATACTTATATTATACTTTTTATTCTTTTTTTTTGGACTAAAACTAGACTAAAACCTTTTTGACTTTTCGTCGACTAAAACTGGACTAAAACTATCAAATATAAAAGTGACTAAAACGTGACTAAAACTAATAAGCATTTTAGTCCAAAAGACTAAGACTAAATGTAAAATGGCTGTCAAAAACAACATTGGCTCAAACATGGCAGTGTGTATAAAACTCCTAATGCAAAAACTCACTACTGCAGTGCAAACAAAATAGTCTACTAATAACTCAAAGCAAATATCTCTCAGTCAAACCAACCCAATTCCTTTGGTTACCAATAATCAGTAGCAATAAAACTAATGATGCCTATAAACTTGGCAAGAACAGCAACTTTATTTCGGGCACAAAAGGTCAGGGTAAAAGCTGGCAATGATATGGGGTTTATATCCTTAGCAATGGTGACAACACTCAAAACAAGTGTTACTCATTCATCAATCAAACAACATAGCTTCAATATCAATATCCGCAAAGTTACAACCGAGCAAAGGGTTTGACGCTCATATAGAATGTTAATCATTAACGGTCATCAACCAAGGCAGGGTTACTCTAAAGCAGTGTTTTTCAACAACAGTGCCGCAAGACACTAGTGTGCCGTGAGATACAGTCTGGTGTACTGTAGGAGATTATCTATCCATCCATCCATCCATTTCCTACCGCTTATTCTCTTTGGGGTGGCGGGGGACGCTGGTGACTATCTCAGCTACAATCAGCCGGAAGGCGGTGTACACCCTGGACAAGTCGCCACCTCATCGCAGGGCCAACACAGATAGACAGACAACATTCACACTCACATTCACACACTAAGGCCAATTTAGTGTTGCCAACTGTGTGGAGATTATCTAATTTCACCTATTTGGGTTAAAAATATTTTTGCAAACCCGTAATTTTAGTCTGCAAATTATGTGTTATTGTTAAGTGTTTGTGCTGTCAAGAGCTCGGCAGAGTAACCGGGTAATACTCTTCCATATCAGTAGGTGGCAGCCGGTAGCTAACTGCTTTGTAAATGTCGGAAACAGCTGGAGGCAGCGTGTAGGTAAAAAGGTATCAAATGCTTAAACCAAAAATAAACAAAAGGTGAGTGCCCCGAAGATATGGCATTGAAGCTTAGGGAAGGAAAGCTATGCAGAACGAAACAAAAACTGAACTGGCTACAAAGTAAACAAAAACAGAATGCTGAACGACAACAAAGGCTTTCTGTGGAGCAAAGACGGCGTCGACAATGTGCATCTGAACATGACATGACAATCAACAAGGTCCAAAGAATTATAAAAAAAAAAGAAATATTTTTGATTGCTAAAACAAAGCAGATGAAGATGAAGAGAAATATCGCTCAAAGGAAGACATGAAAATACTACAGGAAAATACCAAAAAAAGAGAAAAAAACCACCAAAACAGGAGTGCAAGACGAAATCTAAAACACTACAAAAACAGGAAAACAACAAACAACTCAAAATAAGTCATGGCATGATGTGACAGGTGATGACAGTACACCTACTTTGAGACAAGAGCTATATGTTATGGTTTAAAGTCATACCCAACAATTGCAACAACTTTTTACAGTCAACTGAGTTTTGTTTTCTAATGATTTCTGCTGGTGGTGTGCCTCCGGATTTTTTTTAACACAAATAATGTGCCTTGGCTCAAAAAAGGTTGAAAAACACTGCTCTAAAGCATCAAAACCGGATCCTTACCACAATCTATACCACTGCTAAATATATCTAGACTTGCTTCATTTCCTTGGATTGCAAAACTCAGACTGCACAGTGTCAAACATATCTGTATGATCTGTACTAGCTGGTTCCCTCTTTTAGTACCTATCCACCTCGAGAGACAGTTTTTACCCAAATTAGGATTCAAATATTTTGAGCTGGGATGGGAAATATCACTTTGCAGGAAATAGCTGCATAAACTGACAAAGACTGAACAATTGTACACACGCACAACAACACATTGATCTGTGTACACAAACACAATAAATATCTGTATGTTTAGATGAAACACACCAAGATGAGTGCAAATATTCCAACAGTTTGGACTCGTAAGAGAGCGGTGATGACACGGCATAATTTACAACATGCTCTCTCTGCTAAGTATGTCCATGACTAAATCCCTCAAGGTCAGAGACAAGGAGAGTGAGTCCTGAACAATAAATTATCAGTATTTTACTGCTCTAATAAGAATTTGTTTTCCCCTGTAGCATAAACTGCATTATTATGTTCATTTTTACTTAGTCCTGTGCAGTTATTGGACAAGTCAATTAACCAACTATAAATTTAAATTAAGTCGCTAAGGTTTCCTGTGTCGATAAATTGCCATGTGCATGCTCCAAGCGTATTCAAGGTTTTCATTGGTTTCAGCAGCTGCGCTCGTTTGCGACATGGTAGAATAAAAAGAACGAGGTTAAAGCATCTTGTCCTTAATTAAGTGTTTGACTCTTTGTGCGGAAAGGCGGTGTGAATGGCCCGCTAGCATCACGCAGTGCAACAAGTTAGCCCGTGACCAACACATGTGGTAGCAAACAGTGATGAGCAGTAAAAAACTACAAGTAGCTAAGCTACTTATCTACATGTTCCAGTAGCTTAGCTACATTTTTACCAAGTTGATTTTCCTGTAGCTTAGCTACTTTTTGTCACACCACGGTGAGGGATGTTTTGTCTTGGTTTCTTTTGTCTTGTGTATTAGATGTTTTTTTTATGAAAAGTAAGTCAAGTCATCTTGTTTCAGATCACTTGCCCTTCCTCTTGTGTCATTAGTCTGACGTCATCCCTGACCGCTGATTGTTTCCACCTGTTTCCCATTACCCTCATGCGTCATATAAGCCCACGCCTCCCCTTGTTCTGTGCCAGCTTGTCTCGAGTTTTTGTGCCTGTTTTGCGCTCATGTCCATGCCTTTCCTTGTCCCACGTTTATATCCCTGGATCCTGAATTCCCTTGTTTCTATTTTGAGTTTGACTTTCCTCCTCCTCAGTAGAGTGAATTTTGCTATTTAGTTTTTTCAACCGAAGTGGTGAGTAATAATTTTTTCCTACTAGTCATTCTGTCCTCAAAATTTAGAGTGATTTTTTGCTAACCATTATTAAATCAAGAGTAAGTGTAGAAATGTTCATAGTCATTGTTTTCTTCCTCCAGTTGGAGCGTTTTGAGTTAAGAACTTTTACAGCATATACGGCATAAATTATAGTTTGTCTTTAATTTTGTGTTTTCCTCCTGTTAGGAGTGATTCTCGGTTGTTCCCTTTCTTGCTGACAGTTTTTATCATTATAAATATTGTATTACTCTGACTCTGGAGGTGAAAGATCTGTCAAAATAAAAGCCTAAAAAAGTATCCCTTCTCTGCATCTGAGTTCAATCCTTTGTCCAAGCCTGACACTTTTAGAAACATGAAGCTAAGTAGCTTACATGAAAGCTACAAGCTAGTAAGAGAAAATGGACTGCAAATCCAGGCCAAGGAAATACAATGACCTGGATGAATGAGAACATCCATACATACTGAGAAAATGCATGATGATTGGTTGGCGTTTGTACGATGAGTCACAACTGGCTAAGGTTTGGGCTAAACATTTCGGCCAATCAGAGGCAAAATAAAATGGGTCATGGAAACTAGTAAGCAAAATGATAACAGTCACGCACTCATTTCATATGATGATGACGGAGTCGCTTCAAGCTGACATCTCATAAAGAAACATACTTGGCCGAGGGATTCTCTCCCGCAGATTAACTTTTCCTTTAGTGATGAAGATGACGTGCAGTAAACCCATATATATACATATATATATATATATACACACACACACACACGTATATATATACACATGTATATATATATATATATATACATATATATATATATATATATATATACACATATATATATATATACACATATATATATATACATATACATACATACACACACACACATATATATATATATATATATATATAAATATATATATATATATATACACATGCATACATAAATATATACATACATATTTATATTTCGTCGTACCAGAATATGATGAAAGGCATGTAGCACTTAGCTTTACTGTAACTATGGTGGGAAACGAGGAAAGACCAATGTGTTGCTTTCACTTAATGTTGATAAGCTTACAATGTTATGCAAAGGTATAATTATAACAATTATAGACAAATTATACTGTTTATAGTCATGGTGGAGAAAGGGGGAGGGTGCAAAATATTTTCTTCTCCAAGGCGTTGAGTAATAAAACATTTGAGAAGCACTGCATTAAGGTGAATCGATTTCATGAAAAGTTTTACTGCACATAACCATTACCAACTGTTCTCAAAACACACAAGTCAATGTTTTTGTCAAGATATAGATAGATGCTGTTTTTTTTTTTACTGTAGGTAGAGAAAATAAAAACCTGGGGGTGGACCAAAGAACAGGCGAACTAAAATAAATACATCCAGTAGGGGGTGAAGTGTCACCTGCTAAATGACAGTTAAGAGTAATGCACCCTTATTGGGTCCATTTGTGCACTCTCCGTTCCATTAACATTGATATTATACATTTTGGCCCATAGATATCAAAGCCGTTAAATGTAGCTTTGATGTAACAAGCTACTTTTGCTGTATAGCTTGTAGTGTAGCTACAAGTGTAGAAATTGTCCGGGGATAGCTTCCCTTGTAGCTTAGCTACATTTATTCAAGAGTAACTTGTTGCTTGCCTTACAACATTTTCCAAGTAGCTTGCTCATCACTGGTAGCGAACATGGACAATACGATCACAAAACCAAATGCTACCGCACACTAGGGCTAGGCAATATGGCCTTTTATTAATATCTCGATATCTTTAGGCTATGTCACGATAGACAATATATATCTCGATATTTTGCCTTAGCCTTGAATGTATGATGATTTTATGTGTTTAAATTAAAACATTCTTGTTCATATGTCATTAATATATGCTTATTTAGAGAGGGAAATCACAACCAAGTTAATTTACCAAAACTGTATTTATTGAACAGTTATTAAGCAGTGGCACAAACATTCATGTATTTTCAAAACAGAAAGTGCAAGATTGTCAGACACATTTTAAAACAAGTTATTAGTGCACTTTTGTGCATGATGCCACTAACATGAAATATCAAAACAACACGAAATTAAAATGCACTTTTTGTACAGAACACCACTACAATAGTTAAAAACAAATAAAGTGCACTTAAGTGCATGATGTCTCACAAGATATTTCAATAAGTGTCAAATAAAATTTAGCTGCACAATAGGAAATCCAATAGTGTATGTCCTTCACTATGTGGTAAGTTCCCGCGGACCTTATCTCCTTCTGTTGTTGATTTTTTTTTTTTTCATACGGTGTTGATATGGAAATAGTTGCTTCGGCATTTTGTTGGTGCGGCACCGAACGGAGTTGTTGACATGCAGAGTTTCAAACACTCTTCATTCTCTAGTGGGTGACTTTGAATTTAATTCAATTCACTTTTCAAATGATGTTACATTAGCAGTGCTGCTACTTTTTGTAGCAACGCTTTTGTGGCATAATTGTTCAAATATTCCCGCCTGAAGCCAAACCACCGCCAGACGATGGACCCTGTGCTGTTTTTTTGGGGGAATTGATTCTTCCTCCATTTGTTACCAGATTTGCACATTCTTTCTCTCGTATTACCACCCGCACCGCACCATTAGCACCACAGCTAATGTTACCCATGTCACTACCTGTCTAACGTTGCACACACGACACAATGTGACGTATGTAAGAAGGTGCGCTTGTTTTATCTCTCTGTGAGAAGGACAGACAAAATTCGAAAACGCATGTGAAAACCTATACTCGAATATCACGATATAGTCATTTTCTATATCGCACCGAGACAAACCCGCGATATATCGAGTATATTCGATATATCTCCCAGCCCTATTGCACACAGTCAAAATAGTGTGCGCTCACTGAAAGTAAGGGTTAAATACATTGATAAAGACATGCTGCCGTTTAATACTGCTGAAAAATTAACATTGCTAAAAGTGCTGCAAATGTTTTACAGACATTTGTTCTGTTGGCCTTTCCCCAGTCGAAATCTGCCAGACTGAAGATTTTTTTGCATATGACCTGTTAACACATCTGCTTATATTGAAGTGCAGTGGTTCTCAAACTTTTGCCACCTCAGAAAAAACTTGGTTCTCCAAGTACCACCATATTGACCAACATTGAAATAAAGTATGATAGTATGCCCAAATATTCAAGGCAGAGTTGTTATTTAACAAATATATAAATTTTTTGGCCACTGTAACATCACATACAGTTTTGCACAGTAGCACTGTGTCTAAATATAGGAACATAAAACACTGTACTTTAATCAAGTGATTATTTGGCCTACCACAAGATTGAGTCCATGTACCACTAGTGGCACAGTTTCAAAAACACTTTTGTCATGTTTATATTTTTAGTCTACACTTTTGTTTAAAAAGGCCTTAACTTGATTGTCAGTTAAGTTGTGTGCAACTGTACATCTGCATAGTGCCTACATGTTCAAAACGGAAGTGTAACTTTGCATGTTAATAGTTTATTTAGCCATTGTATTTATTGTTTTGGATGTTTTTATTAGAGGTTACCCTCCTTAACATGTTTTATTTATTTTGGTTGCAATTTTCATTCAAGTGCAAAAAAAAGACAAAGTACATTTTATTGATATTATTTGTTTATTTTATTTAACCTATAGATTTATAGGTTTACATTCCAATTACAATGTTAAAATACACAAGAAATCCAAGATTATTGCAATTGAAAGGATACTCATGCATCATTATTCTGCATTATCATTGCATCAGTGGTTAATTCGGTGTCAAAAAATAATAGCAATACTATTGCTTATCAGCAATAATATGTAGGTCCATATATCGCCCAGCAATTTTTTTATTGGCCCAGGCCTATTCTTATTACCAGAGTGCATGCTGATATCACCATATAAATAACTTACAGTACAACAAATTTTACCAGACAAACATAATTTAAGTTTATAAATCTGTTAGGGGTTTTCACAAAGAACGATTGGTTTATGTATGATAAGGCATTACTGTCAGCTGAGTAATCACAAGGAACAAATCACTATTAAGTACATGGGAGCTAGGAAATTCCCCTAAGCTAGAAAACTAGAGCAAGATAACACTGCACTTGATGGAAGTATAACACCTGTAAATCTAGGTTATACAAATGTTAAAAGAGCATAAGAAAAATTTTTTGGGGTTGAACCTGATACGCTTCAAAAACAAGGTATCAAATAGATCAGGTAATGCACACAGTATGTCTATAAACGTATAGGTTTCAAGGTTAACACATTGCAAAGTACGTCAGTTAAAATAATTTTTTGCTTTTCAAGAAAAACCTGTCAGGTTAAGTTGTAGTGTTCTCAACAGTTGAGCGTTAGCTAGAGGAAGTAAAATGCCAAACCAAGCATGTTATGTAGAATTCCCTTGTGACACCACTATACTGTATGTTTTTACAATCATATCCCCAAGTCCGTCACTATTGACCAACCTGAAACACACGTTTATATTCAGCTTAGCAGACTTTGTACTGGCTGTTGACAGACCACGCCCGGAAATAAATCATGTGTGTGCTGTTTATAATACAGGGATAGTTCTAGAATGTGAAGTTAGGTGAGGCTGAACAGGAAGGTCGGAAAAAAACATGTAATCGTTTTTTCATGAAACATAATGTATTTCACCTGAATAATTCAGGTAAAACAAGTTAAAAAAAATACAGATGTTTTACTTCTAAAATATTACATTTAATTTCATGGCAATGTTCAACAACTTCAAAACCACATTAAATATTCAAATGATAGTTTAAATTGAAGGATCCAAGACTTATATAATACAATTGTTTAAGGACCATTTAGTTATTAAAATAAAGTACCAAACCCATTATTGTAATCATTATTTGCACAATGATTATCACTAGCGTCCATGATAACTGTGTAAGACAGCAACACACAACCTATAACAGAGAAAGTACAGACTAGGGTTGTACGGTATACCGGTACTAATAAAGTATCGCGGTACTACTCAATTGAAATCGATACTATACTGCCTTTGAAAAGTACCTAAACCGTTCTTTCATCTGAGTGCCGCTTTGCGACGGTCACTACAGAGAAAGCGCATTATGTTGAGTGTGTCAAAACGCACACACGAAGTGCATACAAGTAATAACATCTTGGGAGAGGAAAAAGGGTCAAAAACTACAGTTCTACTGGTTAATAAAGAGGGTGTGTGAAGCACAATTTGGAAGTACTTGGGCTTCAAAACTAACAATAAAGGTGACGCTTCAAACACGGAGGTACGGCGTTGCAAGTACTGTTTCACCCCCTTTCCTGCTTGTCTGCTCCCAGACCGTGGTAGAGGAGAGCAGGGGAGACGTTCCCTCCAGGACCGATGTATTGTCGGGGGTAACACCCTTCACTTCACAATGGGTCCGCAAGGCTCCGCTCTTATGCCGGAATGACAAGGCCGTCGATGAGCTACAACTTGGTCACTTTATTTATAATTTCCATATGGCAAAACCGGACATCCACCATGCTATTAACGCTCCTGCTCATGCTAGCGCTACTTCTCCTTACTTGCCCACTCACTTACTCACAACACTCACCCCACATACTGCCATTCTTAAAAGCACACAGACGTACGCTACTCTCACAACAGTTGCTTTTGTGGCAATTAGTATTACCACCTTTGCTTCAAACTTAGGTAAACATTTAAATAATAGGCATTCAGATCTGCACAAGGAAATATAAAAATGACAGGTAATAATGTAGTTATTACACCTGTCCTGCTGTTCGGTCCAGTGCAGACTGTAGTCAAGGAACAGAGGAAACACGTTCCATTCAGGGTCGATGCCATTTTAATGCCTTTTAATTCATATCTTAATCTTGTAAAAATTGTTCTTTTACTGTGAGTGTTAAATGTAGTTTAAGATTTTATGTTAAAATAAAGCCAATATTGGCATTTTTTGCAGTTCCCTTTATTCTGAAAAGTATCAAAATACATTTTGGTACCGGTATTAAATTATTAGTATTGGCACAACCCTAGTACCGATGCGTTTTATTTAGTGTGCTTTCATTCCTTTTGATCTTTGAAGGCTGCCTTACTTCTTAATTTGAGGATACAAAAACAATACAAATTAGGAGCTTTAACTCTACCCATCCATTTGGTATTGCTTATCCTGTTCAGGATGTCCAGAGACTATTCTAGCTGACTGTGGGAAAAGTCAAACTACAGTCTGACAGGTTGTCAGTCAGTCATTGGGCAGTAGGCCCATTTAGAAACAACCATCCCTACTAAAATGTTCACATACAGTCACGGAGCAGGACTCAAAACCACAATGGCTGCATAAAAGCCAACCATGTGAACCACTACAATGGCAGTGACTACCTCTGAAAATAACACATGTAGCAAACCATTTACAGAATAATAAAGGGACACAAATGAAGTACACATTTAAAAAATGTGTTCTTCACCACTGTGTCGTCCTCATACATAACTCAAGTGATACCAGGTTTATTAAAATAACCACTAACACTTGTTTCAAAAAAAAATGCTTTGATTTAACAAACTGAACATTGTTTATGAATATGTGATACTGGCAACCGTAGACTGATACACTATGTGGCTCAAGTATTGGCCAGATCATAAGTCAAGCTGTCCTCTATCTTACAGCATACAGCAGTCATTTGTCAAGATTTCAGCGATAATGCCCAATCAATCAATCAATCAATGTTTATTTATATAGCCCTAAATCCGGCTAAGGCCTTGTTCACAGGTCGCAGGTCAATTCAGATTTTTTTTTGCTCATATGTGACCTGTATCAGATTTTTTCATGTCAATGTGAACAGTCCAATTCAGATTTTTTTAAATCCGACCCAGGCCTTTTTAGTATGTGGATATAAACTATATGCATCTGTCTGCAGTTTGAACAATCAGGTCATGTTCATCTGACCAATACGTCAAAAAGGGATAAGCATCATAATCATTCGCCAAAACAGACTGCAAAATAAAGAGAGGTCAAATGAGCAGAAAACAGGCAAAATATGTTGTAGGATCACACATATATGTTCAACCTGTCTCCGACTGCTCTTCCACACTCTCTTCAGAGTAGATGGCGAAACAAACGTCGCACAAAAAACGGAAGATAAAAATCCTGTCCTCTTTCTTGTTGATCTTTTTTGCGCAGTAATTATGTTAAAAAAACAGCAACTTTGATTGCATAAAATCCATGAAATTGCCAAAAGTGCCAGGATTGAGACCTAATAGAATTGGAGCAATGTTTACTTCCGTAGACACTGCAGCATATGTGACTGTCAGATTGTGTTCAAATTAGACGTCACTTTTTTTTTGGTAATGTGAATGCTGGGCCACCTATTCAGTGGCCTAGTGATTAGACTGTCCGCCCTGAGATCGGTAGGTCGGGAGTTCAAACCCCGGCCGAGTCATACCAAAGACTATAAAAATTGGACCCATTACTTCCCTGCTTGGCACTCAGCATCAAGGGTTGGAATTGGGGGTTATATCACCACAAATGATTCCCGGGCGCGGCACCGCTGCTGCCCATTGCTCCCCTCACCTCACAGGGGGTGAATAAGGAGATGGGTCAAATGCAGAGGACAAATTTCGCCACACCAAGTGTGTGTGTGACAATCATTGCTACTTTAACATAAAAATATTGTATTTGATATAAAAATCTGATTTGGACAGGAATTGTCCAACCACTTTGTCAACAGGGAAAGACGCAAAGGATAAAGCTTCGCTTTTGCTAACAGGGATTTTTTATCATTTTTAAGTTTTCCTGACCACTAATTGTGAGCACAGCTAAAGTGAAGCTTGCTGACATCTTTGAACTGCTCATGGTCCGGTGAGACGCACAAATTCACTGAAAAAAGTACATTGAAAAAGGCTAGCGGCCCCACTGCATTTCAAAGCGTTTGCCTAGCAACCGAAAGCCATACGGACAGATCAAGCTACAGAACTTTGGGAGAGTTTCAAAGTGTTTCTGACCACATGGAGTGGTGTCAGTTGAGAGGTTGACAACGCCAGTTGAGCTTGGATCGGGACAAAGAATTTAATTTATAATATTTATGTAATTGAAAAGTGCCTCAACTTACAAGAGTAGGGATGTATACGATGTACCAGTATTTTTTAGTATTGGTTACGGTCAGTCCAAGATACGGTTAAGATTCTAGACTAATGATTCAGCTATCTGTTTTTTTATTTTTGTATCTATCTGACCGACGTGACTATAACAGGTCATCACATTCAGTTTAAGTGGCAGTACTACGCACGGGTAAATGATAATCAGATTGGCAAAATCACAAACAAGGAAGCAACACCACACAAGAGTTCTTTACCAACAATACTTCATCATAGTCCCCAAAGTCACGCACGCTAATAAGAGTTCATGTCAGTTTGAAATGAATGTCCCTTGACTCACAAACACCATTACGGAGCGCTTTATCAACCCGACCTAATCCCCAGGCCAATTTTATTCCACTCCAAAACAAAAACATTTTTAAATAATCACTGTTTCTTTTTATTTATATAATACACACACAACACAAACACATATACGTTGGTGGCTGTCAACACTGGTGTCCGGTCCGTCACTCAAATAAGTCTGTGAGCAACATAATGCATTAGATTCATACAGCAATTTTCTGTCAACTAGATATTCAAAGCGCTCATAGAGAAGTGAGAACCCATTATTCATTCACTTCACATTCAAAAGGTGGTGGTAAGCTACATTTGTAACCACAGCTGCCCTGAGGTAGACTGACGGAAGCGTGGCTGCCAATTTGCACCACCGACCACCACCTATCATGCATTCGCCTGGGAGCAAGGGTGAATTGTCTTGCCCAAGGACACAACGGCAATGACTTGGATGGCCAAGTCTTGGAACCCTTGCTGGCACAGCCGTTCTACCCACTACCCCACCGCCACGCCGTCCATGCCACCTAACATACTAATTGAGTGCATGGTTTATATTATATAAAAAACTCTGTTTCCAAATGAGTTGGGAAATTGTGTTAGATGTAAATATAAACGGAATACAATGATTTGCAAATCCTTTTTAACCCATATTCAATTGAATGCACTACAAAGACAAGATATTTGATGTTCAAACTCATAAACGTTATTTTTTTTTTTGCAAATAATAATTAACTTAGAATTTCATGGCTGCAACACGCGCCAAAGTATTTGGGAAAGGGCTTGTTCACCACTGTGTTACATAACCTTTTCTTTTAACAACACTCAATAAATGTTTGGGAACTGAGGAAACTAATTGTTGAAGCTTTGAAAGTGGAATTATTTCTCATTCTTGTTTTATGTGGAGCTTTAGTCGTTCAACAGTTAAGGGTCTCCGCTGTCATATTTTACGCTTCATGATGCACCACATATTTTGGATGGGAGACCGGTCTGGACTGCAGGCGGTCAAGGAAAGTACCTGCACTCTTTTACTACACGTGGCTTGGCATTGTTTTGCTGGAATAAGCAGGGGCGTCCACAATAACGGCGCTTAAATGGCAACATATGTTACTCCAAAAGCTGTATGGACCATTCAGCATAAATGGTACCTTCACAGATGTGTAAGTTACCCATGCCTTGGGCACTAATACACACCCATACCATCACAGATGCTGGCTTTTCAAACTTCGCGCCTATAACAATCTGGATGGTTATTTTCCTCTTTGTTCCGGAGGACACCACGTCTACAGTTTCCAAACATAATTTGAAATGTGGACTGTTCAGACCACAGAACACTTTTCCACTTTGCATCAGTCCATCTTAGACGAACTCGGGCCCAGCGAAGCGAGCGGCGTTCCTTGGTGTTGTTGATAAATGGGTTTTGCTTTGCATAGTAGAGCTTTAACTTGCACTTACAGATGTTGTAGCGACCAACTGTAGTTACTGACACTGGTTTTATGAAGTTTTCCTGAGCCCATCTGGTGATATCCTTTACACACTGGTGTCGGTTTTTGATGCAGTACTGCCTGAAAGATCAAAGGTGCATAGATTTTCTGAACCTTTTGATGATTTTACGGACCGTAGATGGTAAAATCCCTAAATTCCTTGCAATAACTCCTTGAGAAATGTTGTTCTAAAACTGTTCGACAATTTGCTTACAAATTGGTGACCCTCGCCCCGTCCTTGTTTGCCCCATCCTTATCATTTCATTGAAGCTGCTTTTATACCCAATCATGGCACCCAACTGTTCCCAATTAGCCTGCACACCTGTGGGATGTTCCAAAAAAGTGTTTGATGAGCATTTCTCAACTTTATCAGTATTTATTGCCACCTTTCCCAACTTCTTTGTCACGTGTGGCTGGCATCAAATTCTAAAGTTAATGATTATTTGCAACAACAAAAAAAAAAAGTTTATCAGTTTAAACATCAAATATGTTATTTTGTAGCATATTCAACTGAATATGAGTTGACAATGATTTGCAAATCATTGTATTCCATTTATATTTACATCTAACACAATTTCCCAACTCATATGGAAACGGGGTTTGTATTTGATATCATGATATGGGCCTGTGAATGAACATAAATACCATACATTAGTATTATTTTTACTTTATTATGTATTATTTTATTAATGTTATTTTAAATGTTATTATAGGGTCAAGCATTAAAAAATGCCTGGATGGATATATTGAATAACTGTAATAAATAGAAACACAGTGATGGATATGTGTGTCTTTTATAAGAAGATGACATAGCTGCACAGATAGTTAATTCAAAACCCAAAAAAGACGATTAAAGACTTCCCTGCTGTGAGATGTTGTATCATGATGTTGCTGGTGCACAATCTACGATGTGAATAAACATATATTTTATCACATCTTTATTTAGACAAATTACATGTAGTGCGGATAAGGGTACCGATGAATACCGGTTTTGATAAGGAATATCAATATTGGTATCGATAAAATCCGAACTGTATACATCCCGAGCCAAGAGGCAATCGGCGTCAGCCAGCAGCTTTGGCGAGACCTAAGCTACTTAGCAAAGCCCGGAACCTTCATTACTTTTTGCAGAAATTATACAAAGGGTCTTACATAAAATAAACAATCTGAAATCAACCATGAAACAGATGTGGCAAGTCTAAGATCAGATGTGGGAAGTCTAAAATCAGAGATGACAAGTCAAAGACCAGATCCCAAAGCGGTGTGGCATGCCCACAAGCAAACATAGAAAGCCTGCCAACCAAGAATAACAGCTTGAAAAGGGGCTTTGTGATCTCAATTATAATGTGACCAATCACCTAAAGGAACAAAAAGAAATGTGACAAGAGAAAAAGGTTATTTGAGGAAAATATATCTATTCTTCAAGAAATAAAGGTTCCATAACAAGAGAAAAATATAATCCATCCATCCATTTTCTACCGCTTGTCCCTTATGGAGTGGCTGGGGGGTGCTGGAGCCTATATGAATCAAGAAAAACTAATGAATGATACATTCGTGACAGGGCACTGTATTATTACCAGATCCTATGCTAGAGCAGTTAAGACAGGAGAACCAGATGAAATAAATGGATGTTGCCTTAGCAGAGCAACAAGTGATGAAGTTTTTGCAAATCAAAAGGAAACTGATGCATCCCACTGAATGGAAGAAATAACGCCACCTCTCCTCATCCTCGTGAAGTTTGCCAGAAGAAAATCCACAATCGCATTAAAACAGAACAGCGTTGGCAGGTAACAGAGAAGGAGTTTGTGTAGAGAAATATATATCAAGCTGAATGGAGGTCTAGAAGCAAGAGTACTTGTTGTCAAAAACATCAAAAGATTTGGACCCATTTGAAAGTTCACAGCGCTTTGACAAGATCGACAACGATAATGGAGTCTGATGGAAAACAAAAATCCACATTTAACATTACTATATTACAAGGGACTATTGAACAAGAAGATCTGGGTTTAGGTGCACATTTATAGACACTAATGGATTGTATGAAATAAGCACAAAAAATTGCTGAAAAGGAACATATGGAAATGGAAAACGTTTACAACATCCTACCGCTTGTCCCTTTTGGGGTTGCGGGAGCCTACCTCAGATGCATTCGGGCGGAAGGCGGGGTATACCATGGACAAGTCGCCACCTCATCGCAGGTCCAACACAGATAGACAGACAACATTCACACACTGGGGTCAATTTAATGTTGCTAATCAACCTTTTCCCAGGTGCATGTCTTTGGAGGTGGGAGGAAGCCGGAGTACGCGGAGGGAAGCCACGCATTCACGGGGAGGACATGCAAACTCCACACAGAAAGATCCCGAGCCCGGGATTGAACCCTGACTACTCAGGACCTTCGTATTGTGAGGCAGACGCACGAACCCCTCTTCCACCGTGAGGCAAATTCTCAAACAAAATGACAATAGCAAAAGTTGTACCGATTAATAAAACTGGAGCAAACACTAGTTTACAAACTAAATACATGTTTCCTTACTTCCACAACTTTCTAAAATTATTGAAAAACTAACAACAGATTGAACATTATCATAAATAAAAGTGAAACATTTGCAGAGAACCATTATGGATACAAAGCCAACATCTCAACATCGATGCCATTTGTCTAAATCATGCAATAGATTATAATGGCAATATATTGTAAACAGTGTACAATCATAATATTTTATATTAACCAATTAGAATTGTACGGCAACAGCAGGCCGGTCGTAAGCTGGGTAAGAAGTTACTTTACCAATAGTAAACCATTTATGACGCTAGGCAAACACACATCTACAACTCTAATTATGTCTTGTGGCATACCACAGGGATCAATACTGGAACCAACTTTCTTCAATCTCAATACATATTACATTTGTAAAAATTAAGGGACTCAAAAGTTTATATTATTTGCAGACGACACAACTGTTTTGTTCAGGAGAGAACACACAGAAGCTAACACAAATAGTAACAGATCATATGAACAAATAAAGAGATGGTTTGATAAAAAAGACTATATATGAATTGAATTGCAGTTAAACAAAAATAATGGTATTTGGTAACAGTAAAAGAGAAAGTCAAACACAAATACAAATAAATAAGGAGTAGACATTGACAGGGTAAAATAAACCACATTTTGGGTGTCATACTGGATGATGAAATGAACTACAAATGTCATATAAAAAAGTACAACAAATCTCATAAAAACATACAACATAAGGTGTCAATAAATATCAATAATGAATAAAGCAAAAGATGTACTGGACCACAGATACACGAAGGTGGCGACTTGTCCAGGGTGTACGCCACCTTCTGCCTGAATGCAGCTGAGATAGGCTCCAGAGTCCCCCGCGACCCCGAATAGGACAAGCGGTAGGAAAAGGATGGATGGATGTACTGGACCAAAAATTCCTTCCACCTTCTCTACAGTACTGCTCGCTAGCGTTACCATATTGTGTAAAATATGTGGAAATAACAACAAAAGTACACTTTACTCACTAACCTTGTTAAAAAGGAATTGAAAAATAACAGCCTGGGTTCAAAGGAGGTCTTTTTAGTTTGATGCCCTCAGAAGTTGAATAATTTTTTTTAAATTTCTAGTATGCTTTGGAAGGCATTTCCTACATATAAATTATGTAAAAATTAAAGAAAACTTACCAATGGTTTTTGTGTTAGTCATGAAACTTCTGTACTTTTCAGTTTTGTAAATATTGACTATTGTGTGTGAAGTCCTACTAAAGGTTAAATTCAGTTTAAGAATTAAGCCACCATGCTTGTTAGTAGAACCACATAAACTGTTGAGATAGCTGTGTATTAAAAACATATGAAATGTGGGCTGATACTTTACAGCAGGGATCTCAAACTCAATTTATCTAGGGACCCACTGGATTCAGAAACTGGGTGAGGCTGGGCCGCAAGAAAATATTTCTTAAAAAATCTAACATGCACTTTTTAATAAATTCACCTTCTATGGAATACTTTCCCGCCCTAGCAACATAGTTGCCAACCCTCACGATTTTCCCGGGAGCCTCCTGAATTTCAGTGCACCTCCCGACAATCTACCGGTGCAACCATTTTCCCAAATTTGTCCCAGTTTTCACCCCACCGACATTATTTAGGGCTGCCGTGACTGCACTGCCTTTAACGTCCTCTACAACAGTGGTTCTCAACCTTTTTTCAGTGATGTACCCCCTGTGAACATTATTTTAATTCAAGTACCCCTTAATCAGAGCAAAGCATTTTTGGTAGGAAAAAAAGAGATAAAGAAGTAAAATACAGCACTATGTCATCGGTTTTGGATTTATTAAATTGTATAACAGTGGAAAATATTGCTCATTTGTAGTGGTCTTTCTTGAACTATTTGGAAGAAAAGATATAAAAGTAACTAAAAAAACTTGTTGAAAAATAAACAAATAATTCAATTATAAATAAAGATTTCTACACATAGAAGTAATCATCAATTTAAAGTGCCAACTTTGGGGATTTTAATAGAGATCCATCTGGATTAATGAACTTAATTCTTAACATTTCTTCACAAAAAAATTAATCTTTAACATCAATATTTATGGAACATGTCCACAAAAAATATAGCTGTCAATTCTGAATATTGCATTGTTGCATATATTTTCACAGTTTATGAACCTATATTCATATGTTGTTGAAGTGTTTATAAATATATGTATTGGGTATATATGAACTGCTGCTATTTTTTTAGAGTATGTTTAATAAATCTCATTTGTCCATTGGCATACCTTCACGTACTCCGATCACATTATGTGAGACCTGTACAGAACAACGGTAGTGGCTGCAAGACGTACTGATTCAACAGCCATACAGGTCACACTGAGGGTGGCTGTATAAACAACTTTAACACTGTTACATATATGGCCACACTTTGAACCCACACCAAACAAGAATTGCAAACATGTTTTGGGAGAACATCCGCACCCTAAAATAACTTAAACACGAGAGAACAAATACCCACAACACCTTGCAGCCCTAACTCTCCCGGGCTATTGTATACACCACCTAAACCGATGCAAGTAGGGAGGGTTGGGGTGTGGGGGGTTGGTGGTAGCGGGGGTGTGTATATTGTAGCCCGGAAGAGTTAGGGCTGCATGGGATTCTGGGTATTAGTTCTGTTGTGTTTATGTTGTATTACAGTGCGGATGTTCTCCTGAAATGTGTTTGTCATTCTTTTTTGGTGTGGGTTCACAGTCTGGCACATATTTGGAACAGTGTCAAAAAGTTTTTTTACGGCCACCTTCAGTGTGACCTGTGTAGCTGTTGATCAAATATGTCTTGCTATAGCACCTGTGTGTACTGCACAGCTAGATGCAACATACTATTAGGCTTGCACACTGTCTGTATAGGATGTAGAAGGCGCTATTGACAGTGACATTATGGCATCCCCTGAATAATGTTGTATGAGAAAAATTGGCAAAGAATTCGTAGAAATGGATGCCTTAAAAGTCAGGGGACTTCCAGAAAGGTTGGGAACGATGACAAGTATGACGCTGTCAAGCGCTGTTCATATTAAAATTGCGGGCTGCACCAACATTAAATTGTCATATCAAAGTCCAGGCCGCAAAATACCGCAATTGGCCCGCGGGCCGCATGTTTGAGACCCCTGCTTTACAGATACTGTAATATGTTTGTTCATGTTTTTCAGCAAGTACAGATTGGTGTCCTATTGCATTGTATTGTGCATTACCAACTCAAAAGAGATTCAGCTGCTGATGCAGAATCTATCCTTCCTCTATCTTAAGGCTATAGCAGTGTAAGTGTCTCTGTGAGCAAGGTGATGTGTTACTATGCTAGAAAAACAGTTCCTCTGTGTATGCTCTTACAATAACAATGTCACTACAGCTTGGTTGTTATACCGATTACGGAACGTAAATGTCTATCGTTGCCGGTTTTTGGATGAATTTTTAGAGTGATTTAGAGGCAAAATGGCTTGCTCCCATTAGCAGCATTGCAAGCCAACAACAAACTACTGTTACAAATTACAATGCAATCTCTCATAATGATTGTGAACGACAGGCAAAATTCCTAAAAAAAAAGTTCAGCTGCACTTTAACAGTGAGTGAGGCATCAGGAGCAGAGTGACACGGAAAAGGCTGCAGCTTTTGGGGGTCTGAAGCTAAAACATCTGTTCGCCAACCAACATACATCGGTGCCTTCCCCTCCCACAGAGTGACCAACAGGCACGCATTTTAACCCGGTATATGGCCGCATGCCTCAGTGTTCTCTTGTCACCAACCCGCTTGTTCTCCTAAACCCAGTAATACTACCGTGCCGATAAACCAAGACACACCACAACATTTATCCCCAAATTGCCGTGTTGCATTGAGTGCACATCCAAACAAATCAAGTTGCGGTAAAATATATAAGCATTAACAATACTCCCCTTTTTCCTTAACCCACGACGTGAAGCTCACGACAAATAAAAATGTATGGTTGCTCACAGAGCAGGCCGCCAGGCGCACTTAACAGCCCAAAGAACAGCCACCGAATCAGGGTTTCCCAAAGTACAGTTCGTGTAGCAAGGGACCCCGTTTCCATCCACCTCTCAAAGGCCCCGTTTACACTGCACACCATATCTAACTTTTTTGCCCTCAAGTAACACAGATCTTATTTTTTTGCCAGTCTACACACTCCAAAGTTCTTCAAATCTGATCTTTGACATCAGATTCGGACATCAAATTTGACTGCAGTCTAAACACAATGCGATGTGAATGTGACTTTTTCGTCAGCGGTGGGCAAGCTACGTCGCTCATGTACACAGGTAAAGACGCAGACACCAGCGGAAATGGATAATTCATCACAACATTCGGTTGCGTTTTTTATTCAAGACGACTAAATTATTGGTGCATCACTTGTCAATAGTGCGCAAAAAATAGGCTTTATGTAATGTACGACTATATATTTTTATTCTGAAGAAAGAGCGATTGTTGAAAGACAGAAAGCGACGCTGTGGCGCATTTGCTTGGATGTGAGTTGGGGAAAAAAAGCTCCTGTAGATCCACACTGATGTCCGTTTCTCCTCTACTTAACAGCCAGCAGTGTGTGTGTGTGGGCCCAGCCTACAGGGTGTTGTGATGCATCTCGTGCAGTAGTTAGAGGGAAGGTTGCAAGTCTACTTGCCATCTGCTTGCTAACCTCCCGCTTTCAGACACTGCCACTGGCTAGCCCTTGTGGTGAACGGAGAACCAGCATTGTGCCTCAGTCTTTTCCTGCCAGTAAACAGCCTCTCCTTCACCAAGACTCCTGTCAGGCCTCCACGTGGCCACACACGGTAACTAGGGCCCCGTTGCCAAAGGCAAACGTGGCAGGGGATATCGGAGCTGCAGTGGTCCTGAGAGGTGTGATGCGCACATTGTGGACACGCCCTGGCATCACCCAACTACTGCCCCGCTGCCTTGTGGGTTAGTCTGGGAAGACAAACGCCTAGGGGAGAACACCCTGAGAGAAAAGAAAGTGCTGGTAGGCGCACCATAGGCGGTCCTCCGACAGACCGGAGCTCCGGCAGCCTCCTGCAGCTCTGAAGGAGGTGCCGGTCGTGCTGGGTTTCCCTTGCCACCGGACGCAGCTCCCCACAACGAAGAAGTGATGTTGGAGTCTGCGCGTCTCCCTCGTTAAAAAAGACCTAAACGGCGGACCGGGTGGATGATGGTTGCATAGAAGCTCCACAACGGTCACAAAGGCGGAGGAAAGCTGCAGCAAAGATGGGCCCCAATTGTCTTGATCTCCATGCCATTGGACCCTGGCCTTCTCTTTGCCAAGCATGGTGTGGTGGCTGTCTGTGCATCAGTTTCCCCACTTTAAAAGACTTCACGGACAGGCGTTCTCCTGAAGGCAAGCCCACTAACAGAAGGACAATCATACTCGTTTCGAGTGATCCCTGAAGACTTAATAGCCATAAAAAGATTACAATCCTCCTATATATATTATTCATACATTATATTAATTGCATTAAATTTCAAGCAAAAAAAATACCCATTTTAAAGGTGTTGCGGCTTTTATTTTATTTTGTAGTAGTAGTGACTTTCTCCCGGTCAAATTCCTTTGTTTTTACTTTATAGAAGTGCGCTTGCAAGTGACGTTAAGGCCACATTAGGGCCTGTGTGCGTTTACATTGGAGTCTGATAAAAATCACATTTTATTTGCAGTGTAAACAATCAGCTGGAAAAAATCTGATTTAAAAAAAAAAATCTAATTTGGGCTACTTTGTCCTGCAGTGTAAAACTAGTCAAAGATGTGCCGGAATAAAATAAGCAACAATGTTTTATTTGGCCAAACACGTGTCCTATGAATTCTTTGAGCAGTAAACTGCTCCTTGTTGTGTGTACCTTTCAGGCATTCCATCCATCCATTTTCTACCGCTTGTCTTTTCCCAGGTCGTAGGGGGTCGCTGGAGCTCATCTCAGCTGCATTTGGGTGGAAGGTGACGTACACCCTGGACAAGTCCCCACCTCATATTAGTCTTATATTTTAAATTTTTTGCACGTTATGATTGGACTCTGCAACGGCATATTGATTTCTAGTTGTTCATTTGTCTATTGTAAATTTTATTCTATTACATATGAATATTTACATTTGAATATTTAAATGTTAACTTCTACTTTTATATGTAAAACTTGTTCCTGTTTGTTTAAAAAAGAAAGTGTCCTATTTGTTTAAAAAAGAAAGTGAAATACAAATGTTTTACATTACAAAAAGTAATCCTGACTTAAATATAGACAACAAATAATCGGCAGGGTTTCCTCCTAATGTAATATAATGTGGCGGACCGCCACGGCATTATCTTGATCCCCACACCATTGCAAAATTATGTGCGTCCCAAAGTCACCAGCCTTGGCGTCACAATAGACAGCGATTTTAAACTTGACAAACAACTCAATGGCATTTAAAATCGTGTTTTTATCATCTTCGTCTTTTGGTAAAGGTAAAACCGTTTTTATCTTTTAACCTTTTTGAACAAGTCGTGCATGCTTTTATTTCAAGTCGCCTGGACTACTGCAATGCACTTTGCGTTGGCATTAGCCAAAAAGCTCTCTCCCGGTTGCAGTTAGTCCAGAACGCGTCAGCACAACTTTTAACAGGGGCCAGGAAACGCCAGCATATAACCCCAATTCGTCAGAGTTTGCACTGGCTCCCTGTTCATTTTAGAATTGATTTTAAAACATTGCTGTTTGTTTTTAAATCTTTACATGGACTGGCACCTCAGTATATCTCGGACCTCATCCAAATTTACAATCCTGTGCGCGCTCTGAGGTCGGAGAGCCAGCTCCAGCTTGTGGTGCCCAAGACGAGACTTAAAACCAGGGGAGACAGGGCCTTCTCTGTGGTCGGCCCTAAGCTCTGGAACACTCTGCCCCCCTCCATGTTCAAACTGCTTCCACAGTTGAGTGTTTTAAGTCTCGTCTTAAGACTCACTTTTATTCTTTGGCTTTTAACACTGTGAGTTGTGTGGTCCTCTGTGTTATTTATACAGTTTGATTTCTATTTTACTGTTTTAATTGATTTTACCCTTTAAAATTTTTTGTAATCATATTTATTTTATATTTTTTTATATTGGTTTTATATTTATTTATTTTTTGTTCTTATTCAGTCATTGGTGGCGCATAATATTGCTTTTAATTTCGTTTTTAACATGGCTGTACAGCATATTGGAAACATTCTTGTTGTTTAAATGTACTACATAAAAAAAGGGGATTGGATTCGGTTGAAAATAAGGGGTTGTCTTTACTTGAAAACTAACTTAAAATAATATAATACATTGTAGCCCCAAGAAGAAATTACACAAAGGGATAATGATATTAAACGTCACAATTCTGTGTCGGTGCGTGTACCACTTTTAGAAAGTCACGTGACCGATCATGAGCTGTTTTGGTCACATGACCGATACGCGAACGCCTGCGCACCAAACTGTGTTTCTAAGGAAGCGCATCTGTCAACAAGATGCTGCTGCCAACAGAATCGCCCCACTTCTGTCGATGATCATTTGTAATTTATCGTCGTCGGAGATCATGGAGCAGCCTCAGGCAAAAATAAAGATTTCCGCCGTGAAATAATAATCAAGAAGAGAAATCGTCTAAAATGTAATACGTTGGAAATACTGTTTTTTTTAATAAAAATGTGTAAAGAAAAAAAACAAAAAATCCCAGTACACAAGCATCCTCATTCACAACACTTTCTCTTACATTTCCATGTTATGATACGTGTTCACATTATTTATTGACTTTATCTAAAAAAGATACAAATATATTTTATTAAAATGAAATACAACGACTTGGTTTATATTATTGTATATACTTGGTCATAAAATCAGTGTCAGTTGAGTCGTTCCATAGGTTTTTAATGTCCAGCAGATGTCAGTATTTAGTGACACAGTATCGACACAGTATCAATACAGTTTTGCAATGTGTCGAAACATTTCATGACGCCTCATCGACGCATCACTTGCTGCAAGTGAAATTACAAGAGAGAGAAGGTGCGAAACTGATCACAAATGGAGGAAGGACAATCAATGCCCAAAAACAACAGCAGGGGGTCCATCATCTGGCGGTGGTTTGGCTTCAAGCGGGAAGATATTCAGCAGACAACAGCAATAAGCAAAGTATGCAGCAGAAGAGTTGCTACAAAAAGTAGCAGCACTACTTATTTGTTCTTTCATTTAAAAAGTCACGCGCAACAGACTGAAGAGTATTTAATAAATACAGTTTTGGTAAATTGACTTAGTTGTGATTTCCCTCTCTGCATGAAAGTTTAAAATGAGCCTATATCAATGCGGTATGAAGAAAAATGTTTTAATGTAGACACATCATACTGCTGTGATTACATGCATCAAGTGTTAATTCAAGGCTAAGGCAAAATATCGAGATATATATCATATATCGCAAAATGGCATAAAAATATTGAGATATAAGAGCCAATATCGCCCAGCCCTAATATATATAGCCTATTGAGTTGTATCGGGAGGGATCCATTAAGGTTTTGAGCAGAAGTATGTCGTATAGGAATTAACTATACAACATAAAACATTAACAAAATGCTCTATCACATGCATGGTTTTTGAAGTAATACCTTTGTGACATGAAAAAAACGTTGCGTTTACTTTTGGATATCAAAATAAAACAAAGCTTCCTTGTGCTTCAGTACAACAGTTTGGCCAACAAAAAAAACAGGAGTGACACCTCTCACATCGAATACACAATTTTCATAGCCTGCGCTCAATTCAATCAGATGACAAAACATTTTAGCGAGTACTGATGTTATTTGAACACTTACACAGTTTGAATTTAAATAAAGGACGAGTGGGCATCCCAGTCAACAAACTGAAGACTTTATAAACAAGTTGTGACAACGTTCCTGACACATCCCCTGCTGCATGTTTCCTCACCTCATTAACTGTCAGTCACAGCAGGTGATGGACGCTGTATTGAGAAAATAAAACCAACATCAAAAAGTGTTTCTCCTTCGCTGTATACTTTTAGTGTGGGGACAATTGGGTCTGCTTCCAATATTGTCCACACCTGTCGCCATCTAACAGCAGTGTGCTCTTAAACGCACACAGGGAAGCGAGGGCAAAATTACGTTAAACCAAGCACTTCGCTCCGTTTACTCCAAAGGGAAATCTCCAGAGCAAAGTCAGAGTAGTAGGTTTGCCATGATTATTTATGCCAAACGACGCTAGTGTGCATGCGGCTGACTTTGTGTTGCCTAAATGCATACATAAGTTATGTTTTTTTCTGTAATTAAACATTTGACAGTATTACCAATTGTCTAGAATTTTATCGCAAATTATCATGATACAAATGATCGTTACATACTTCGTCCATTGACGAGTAAAACATTGAGGTATTGAGTCGAGGCGAAACCCTGATTGAGATTGATATTTTGGCTTTAATCATGAAGCTCTACCTATGGCTAGTCTAACAGATAATGTTGCTACGACATCATTTCCCAGCAACAGTATTGGGCCAAAGAAAAAGATGACAAAATACTTTTCAAAAACCGAGAAGTCAAATCTTAAGCTTAAACGAAAAGCTATCTCAGAGCTGGTGAAAGTGGTGAATGTCCACCCAAAACACTGAAAAAGACAGGCACCTGCTAGAGTTGCGGAGCAGAGTGGCAAGAGGGAATTTTCTGACTGTTATTAATTTGATCACATGCTATTGTATATTTCTATTGTTGTGATTTGATCGCATGCTATTGTATTTTGTATTCCTGTAACCAGGGACTGTACATAGAAACTAGCTGTTTAGCTGTAGCCTGGTGAAGAACATATCGGTTTTTGAGCTTATTGTCTCTGTGCATTGTCCCTTCTAATAAAGACTAAACTCAACTACGCTGGATTCCGTATCAAGCACTGATGTACATGTAATGTACTTATTTACTATAGTTTGGACCAAAGGGTGCACCGGATTATAGGGCCCACTGCCGATGGTCAGGTCTATTTTCATACAAAAGGCACACCGGATTATAAGGCGCATTAAAAGAGGTCATATTATATATATATATACATACCACAGGGCCACGGCCCGATGCCGGGCCGCAGCTCGCTTGGTACCGGGCAACAGAATATATATATATATATATATATTTTTTTTTTTTTTTTTTAAATCAACATAAAAACACAAGATCTACTTACAATTAGTGCACCAACTCCTAAAAACTCCCTTTTTCATGACAAAAAACTCCCTTTTTCATGACAAAAAAAAGAAAAAAAAAAGTTATGATGTTGTTTACCGGGGTCATCTTGCAGTCTACACGTATCTCTTAGGTGTGACTGCCATCTACTGGTCACACTTATTACACCATGATCCAAAATAAAATAGCTTTGAGGTCAGTAAGCACAACCAGAATTATTCTGCATATTAGGCGCATTGTTGATTTTTGAGAAAATGAAATGATTTAAAGTGCGCCGAAAAATATGGTTGAAATTATTAGTTATTCATATATTTTTCATGGATTACATCGTGCAACTTCTCCAAAAGGAGACTGTATGCTGTAGTGCCTCTTGCTGGTGTTAAGTATGATAGTTTAATAACTATAGATCTATAAATACAACCATTTTTGACAGCCACATAAATGTGGAAATTAGTGCTATCTATTTATAAAAATGTCACTGTCATGTTAACTTTCAGGTTGAATAAATTCCAATTTTCCCCCTTACCCCTTGTCTTAGCATTTCCCTCTCGGTTTTGTGCGTTCATGTCGAACGATTGTGTTCCAATGCACTTGAACGTTTAAGGTAAGGTAAGCCAAAGGCTGGAATATACTCTCATGTCACGTAGCTTGCGTCCCTCTGACGACGTCTTGTTTGATTTATAGTTATTCCGTGTGGGGTGGTTAAATTTAAAGTGCCAATGATTGCCACACACACACACGAGGAGTGGCGTGCCAGACTTGTAATTCACTTCCAAAACACTAAGGAGCAGTGTCAACTGAAGGAGCAACCGCAGCTTTTGTTGAGTAGATATGTACCTTTTTGTAAATAGTTTCAACAACCACATCAATCGACATCTTTGTCTACACTGGAACTAATCCTTAAGTAACATCAGTTTACCATTAATGGATGTTTTACTTATAAATCAGAGGAAAATACCTTTGTGAAGGTGGACTGTGCAACTTCCGAACAAGTCGAGGACGCCATTATTATTTGCAACGCTATTTGGCCGTTCGGGACACAGGACAAGAGAAAGCTATCATGTATTTGTAAATAAACACAACTGTTAACTGTTTTAACGACATGCTGGTGTTAATGTGTATGGTAATGTGTTGCTGATAGATAGATAGATAGATAGATAGATAGATAGATAGATAGATAGATAGATAGATAGATAGATAGATAGATAGATAGATAGATAGATAGATCTTTATGGAGAGTTCCTTCAGGAAAAAAAAAATATTTGGCAATAAAAGTTAAAAAGAGTGTCAGACTCGCACTTTGTGACTTTCTATTAAACGCAACAACACGATAAGAAAAATGTCACATTCTATAAATATTTTTAGAGCGCACCAATAAATATTAAGTACACAATATCCATTTTCATGCAAATTTTTAATCACTGCTTTATTTCATACAATAATGTGTGCATTTCAGGTATATATCTGCATTATTGAGGTCAGGGACCCCCTTTGCAAAAGCTGACTATGCAAGGCTACGCAGACGGGGGAAGGGTCGAGACAGTGTCGCCTACACAAGTTACTTGACGCAAGAGTATACACCAGGTTAAAGTGTCGAGAGGTGTATAGCCCTCAAAACGAAGTGTGGTTCTGGCCACACTTGCAACCAAGTGTTACAAGAAGAAGGCTGAGTCAAAAGCACATACATGTAAAAAATAATTGTAAAAAAATATTTTTATACTAAATAAACTAGTATCTTATCAGGTATTTAATATTACGCTACTCCACTTAAACATTGTCATGTTTTGATTTTTTTTTCTAAGATCTCTTGTCAAATGAGTGAGCTAAAGTGGCTGCAGCTAGTAAACTATGATATCAGACTAGCGGCAAACTGACTTCACTAAGTTTTACTACATATCATGAATGATTAGAAAGCTAATATACATTCAAAATTCAAATTAGCGATGTTTAAAAAGTTGTTTAAATTTTTTGAAGCAGTTTTTGTATAATATGGAAAAAAAAACATTTCACATATTGTATCTTCTAAGTACTGTCCTGTGACGTTCGCTCTTTATAGCTTATATGTCTTATAACTAATATAACGTAGTAGATCAAAGTGTTAGTGTAGTAAGTTGCTGTGTATGTTTGCTGTGTTTGTCATCGTTCTTAAGCGGCTTGGGTTGATAAAGTAGCGGGAAACAAATGGTGTCTCATTTCTTAGGGCGTGTTTTCCCATCACTGCATCCAGGCCCTCTGCTTCAAATGGCGAGGGCTTGGGGTAAGACGAAGGGAGGAGGATAAAAGAGGAGAATTGGGATTCAGCATTGTACTGGTTGACACGCCGATCAGCACTGCCGCAAGATGGCGGCCACGCTGATGTCATGAAACAGTGGGTTGACACAGGCGCAGGTCTGTAGATGTCAACATTAGGTGCAGAGACATGTTTATCATACCAGTGCATGCTGGGAGTCGTAGTATCAATGCTGTAAATTATTTATAGGGGTAATAATATATTTCAGGTATCCATGTCCATGCCTCTGGTAAGATATCTGCAACAGCATGTACATAGCCGCATATTCAGATGGATGTATTACACCCACACACTCCCATTCAGACGGGAGAATGAGCCTGCTCTCCTGGGACAAAAGAGAACCACCTGGCTTGTCTCCTCTGCTCTCCCTGGGTGTGGAGGTGGGTGTACGCGCATCTGTGTTCAACCTTATAAATAGAACCTGTGTCTTCCCTGGTTTTGCACCAATGGGATTCTCATCTTTTAAATTAAATAAACTGCAAATCGGGCCCAGCTGTGGCCTGCATCAGTCAGCATCCACGCTCTGGAGCAACACAGGGAGGCAGGGATGCCAATGTGTGCATGTGTGTGATGGCAGACGGATGGGAAAAGACAGGAGTATAGAAGGGGAGCGACAACTGAACTGAACTGGGAAAGTGGGACATTCTCCACTGAAGTCACCCAGCATAGGAAGGAAGCACTGCTCAGGTTTGCTAAATGAACTCCCCTGTGTACAAAACACAAGGAAGTGGAGCTTCATTCTCAGCTGCAACCCTCCCCCAATCCTTATTGCATTCTTGCTTATCTTTTAACCATTGCTGACTTAGCAATTACTTTCCAAGATACATGTCAGTCCATTTTTTTCATATCATGCTAAGCCATAATGAATCAACATTGATTTTTCGGTTGAGCAAAATTTGAGAGAATCTATTGCCAAAAAAATATAGAAGATGTTATTGTATTGACGCCCTATCACTTACTTAAGGAACCAGGAGTAATTTTAAGGCACTTAAGGCACCAATTGTCAAATTACATCCAGGTAAATCTTTTGGACGAGTTTGCTCACTGTAGGTGCTGCAGTGTCCTTACATTAAGTGCTTTCAAACCGGAAGTAGAGTGCTGTTCAGTCTTCCAGCCGTCAATAGCATTTTGGCTCGTATGGATTCTTCATTAATTACTCCAAGCAACATTTGCAAGTTTTACAATGTAACTAAGACTGTTTATACCTACTAAACCATCCAACTTGTGACGTCTGTAGGAGTGTTTCCATGCATATTTGGTGTTCTATCGAAATGTAATTATGCTAGTGTTGATAACATTAGCGAAAATGCTAACACATTTAAGAGTGTTTGTGTGTGTGTGTTAGTATCATTGATTTACCAGGGCATTATTTTTGTATTGTTTCAGGTTCACAAATTCCTCAATAAACTTACCAAAACGTCACTGTGGACGTATGGAGTCTGTTTAGCTGATTGGAGAGCTAGATGACGTCTGTTTTGTTTTATCAGACATTTTACTGGCGTGTTACATGCACCTTTTGGAAACATTTTAGCATAAATAAACATTTACAGAATATGTGGCTAATAGTCAAGTGCATCTAATTCGTGGAAAAAATATGTGTTTCCCCTAAAATTGACCCACACACATATACAAGGGTTTTCCCTTAATGTATTTGATGTGCCACGGCGTGGCAAAGTTGGTAGAGTGGCTGGGCCAGAAATCTGAGGGTCCATCCATCCATTTTCTACCGCTTATTCCCTTTTGGGGTCGCGGGGGGCGCTGGCGCCTATCTCAGCTACAATCGGGCGGAAGGCGGGGTACACCCTGGACAAGTCGCCATCTCATCGCAGGGCCAACACAGATAGACAGACAACAACATTCATGTTTTTGGAGGTGGGAGGAAGCCGGAGTACCCGGAGGGAACCCACGCATTCACGGGGAGAACATGCAAACTCCACACAGAAAGATCCCGAGCCTGGATTTGAACCCAGGACTGCAGGACCTTCGTATTGTGAGGCAGACGCACTAACCCCTCTGCCACCATGAAGCCCGAAATCTGAGGGTTACTGTTTCAATCCCCACCTTCTACCATCCTAGTCACGTCCGCTGTGTCCTTGGGCAAGACACTTCACCCTTGCACCTGATGGGTCCTGGTGAGCGCCTTACATGCCAGCTCCCGGCGTCAGTGTGTGAATGTGTGTGTGAAAGGGCGAATGTGGAAATACTATCAAAGCGCTTTGGGCTCCTTAAAAAGGGGTAGAAAAGCGCTATATAAGTACAACACATTTACCATATTAGCCAATAAAGTAATATAATGTATCGTAGCGTCCAAAAGAAGAAACACAAAGTCTGACACTTGTTTAAGCTTGTATTGCCAGTTTAAGCCAAACAACTGGCCCAATTCCATCAAGTATTTCCCCGTGCACACACAACTGTTTCCGTGTTTTACTCCAGACTCGCGACACTTCCTCATTCTCCACCGACACGGTGTGTTCACAGACCATGAGAAAAATTAACATCATAACACACCAACATACACATTAACTCCAGAAGAAAGTTACAGTATGAATATATATATAAATATAGATAGATTACTATTGCGCACTATTGTCTAGTGTTGCACCGAAGATTTAGCCCCCCAAAAAAGACCGGCCCAGCGTTGCCAAAACCGAATGTTGTCATGAAGTAAGCCATAACTACAATATTGCCTGCATTGCAGGCAGAATGTCTGCAATGCAAAGCATCCGAAATATAACCGCGTGTACGGTATCTTCAAAATTTAAGATAACACTGGCTGCTTTTAAAGCAAGTGTTATGTCAGGTTCTCTGCTGGTGACTTGTTATCGCAGAAATGGGGCAACAGAAGTAAAGAGTCTCTAAACACAAATACAGTCGTCAATAACACCAGAAGTAAATGCTAGATTTGTTTTTAAATTTAACAAAGAGCAGCTAAAAGTATTTGAGAAATCCCAAGAAAAAAGGATTTTCAGCAAAGTATATTGTACATTTAGCAGCAACAATTGGAAAAACGATTCTAAACAAGAACAAATATACATAACCCAAAACCTGTGAAGTTGGCCGTTTTGTAGGTCGTAATTAAAAACAGAATACAATGATTTGCAAATCCTTTTCAACTTATATTCAATTGAATAGACTGCAAAGACAAGATAATTAATGTTCAAACTGAAAAACGTACATTTTTTTTTTTTACAAATAATCATTAACTTAGAATTTGTTAGCACAGGGGCATTTTTACCACTGTGTTACATGGCCTTTCCTTTTAACAACAGTCAGTAAACGTTTGGGAACTGAGGAGAACAATTTTTTAAGCTTTTCAGGTGGAATTACTTCCTATTCTTGGTTGCCGTACAGCTTAAGTTGTTCAACAGTCCAGGGTCTCCGTTGTCGTATTTTACGCTTCACAATGTGCCACACATTTCAAATGGGAGACAGGTCAGGACTACAGCCAGGTCACTCTAGTACCCGCACTCTTTTACTTCGAAGCCACACTGTTATAACACGTGCAGAATGTGGCTTGACATGGTCTTGCTGAAATAAGCAGGGTCGACCATGAAAATGGCGTTGCTTGGATAGCAACATACAGTATGTTGGTCCAAAACATGTATTTACCTTTCAGCGTTAATGGCACGAATACACCCCCACACCGTCACGGATGCTGGATTTTGAATTTCGCGCCGATAACGGTCCGGATGGTTATATTCATCTTTTTAGTCCGGAGGACACGACGTCCACAGTTTCCAAAAACAATTTGAAATGTGGACATGTCAGACCAGAGAACATTTTTCCACTTTGCATCAGTCCATCTTAGAAGAAATTGGGCCCAGCAAAGCCGGCAGCATTTCCGGGTGTTGTTGACGAATGGCTTTCGCTTTGTATAGTAGAGTTTTAACTTGCACTTACAGATGTAGTGACAAACTGTAGTTACGGACAATGGTTTTCTGAAGTGTTCCCGAGCCCGTGTGGTGATATCAGTTACAGACTGATGTTGGTTTTTGATGCAGTACCGTCTGAGGGATCGAAGGTCACAGGCATTCAATGTTACATGCTGTGATTACCCCTGATTCTCTGAACCTTTGGATGATATTACAGATCTTAGATGGTGAAATCATTAAATTGCTTGCAATAGTTTGTTGAGAAATGTTTTTTATACTATTTGACAATTTGCTGACGCATTTGTTCACAAAGTGGTGACCCTCACCACATCCTTATTTGTAAATGACTGAGCATTTCATGGAAGCTGCTTTTATACCTAATCATGGCACCAACCTTTTCCCAATTTGCCTGGTCACCTGTGGGATGTTTCAAAAAGGTATTTGATGAGCATTCCTCAACTTTTTCTGGGGTTTTTTGCCACCTGTTCCAGCTTTTTTGAAACATGTTGAAGACATCAAATTCCAAATGAGCTAATATTTGCAAAAAATAAAAACATTAACCAGTTCAAACGTTAAGTATCTTGTCTTTTCAGCGTATTCAATTGAATATAGGTTGAAAAGGATTTGCAAATATAATTGTATTCTGTTTTTATTTACAATTTACACACCGTGCCAACAACACTGTTTTGGGGTTTTGTATGTTAATACCATAATATCATATGTTTTTAATCTATGTATACCTTTATTTTGCCTTTTTAAAGAGAATATATGCATCAGAGCAAATAAAATGATGTCATATTGAACACCCCCCTGCCACACCCATAACCACGCCCCCACCACCACAGGTATCTTGGAAAATGTATGGAATACCCTATATATAGATATATATACACACATAATAATATGTATGTATATGCGTGCATGTATACACTCACAGCATTATATAATTCCCTTCAAACCCCAGCTAATTTTCCTGTTGGATCATTATCAGACACCCTGGGTGTAAAAAAACTAAAGTTGCTTTTAGTAACAGATGGAGAAGCAGCATTGCTCCTGGTTACCATGTATAATTAATCGACGGTTGCTGCTGGTCTTTGTCCGGTTTCTGCACTAACCCCAGTTCTCCACATGGCCAATACAGAATTGCACTGAACAACCAAAATGATGGATTTGGTCATTTATATGGGACTTGTACAGGCTATACCTGTCACTAATGTGTCTCCCATATGACATTTGATGACATTATTAATTAGGAAGTCCACAGCAGTTACAACACGAGAACTAATCAATTGTCATTTTTATAAATAAGTCTATTGTAGCCTATCACTCCCTGCCCCAACAGGGGTAGCTTTACATTTTGTGTTTAAAAATGTAAACTGAGGTAAAATGTTTTAAGTTTATTTGATACATCTAAAAGTAGCTCGACCTTAGCGAGCCTGTGCCTGCTCAGCCAGCACAACAGGATATCCAACAAATGCTGACTCCAGCAGTAAATGGGAAAGGCACTACTAGCATGTTGGGTTTTTTTCCCCAGTGTTTCCTCCACCGCTACTTTCTGAAAATATGTTGGATTAGTGGTTATACAGAACAGTCAAGGGCAGAGCCAGGTGAAAGTCAATGCTTTGCAAAGTGTGTGATATGCATCTATCCATTCATCTGCAGTAAAGTGACTTGGGTTTGGGAGCAACTTGGATAATCATCAAAAGCGCAAAAGTGATGGGCCCTTCACATGTGTGATGGGAAGGACCACGCCCTAAGTTAAAAGGCCTCACACAAGCAAAGGATGAGACCCAACTGCTTAAAGGGACATGGATGACACAGGTGCTCGTGCACACACATAAACAGAAAAGGCAGGGGACGATCCATACGAGCAGAAAGGAATAATTGTGACTTCCAGGCATCTCTGTGTTGAGATGGACATGAGAAATGTGATTTAGGCCAATGAGCCTGTGACTCACGGATTAACCTTTTTATACACCAATAAGCACTGCATCAGGGTGATATCAGCCCATGGTGAAAAATGACTAATTCAGCAGGCCTCGCATCCATCCATCCATCCATATTCTACCGCTTGTCCCTTTAGAGGTCGCGGGGGGTGCTGGAGCCTATCTCAGCTGCATTCGGGCGGAAGGCGGGGTACACCCTGGACAAGTCGTCATTTCATCGCAGGCCCAACACAGATAGAAAGACAACATTCACACCCACATTCACACACTAGGCCTGGCCAATTTAGAGTTGCCAATCAATAGCTGTGTGTTTTTGGAGGTGGTAGGAACCTGGGATACCTGGAGGGAACCCACAGAGTCACGGGAAAAACATGCAAACTCCACACAGAAAGATCCAGAGCAGACCAGGGCAAATTTCGACCCGGGGGCCACATGCGGCCCGTTAAGCTTTTCAATCTGGCTCGCCGGACATTCCCAAACAATTTTTTTAGATCTTTAAAATGGAAAGTGTAGCTGCCATTATGATGTACAGTGATGTTTTCTAATGACCGTAAGTCTTCAACTATACAAAGTATTTCAATGGTTGGAATCTGCGCTTATGGATGATACACCAGTTACTATGGTAATCTACGTCAGAGCAGCTCAGACGAGGCACCAAGCAGTGTGGGCGGGAAGAGTTTCCACTGAAGGAAGGAGCTTTTCACAACAAAGTTCTAAAGCTTAGTGATATATCAGATTTATCAGATTGTAGGTGGCTTTATTTTGTACCCTATATGTTCATATTTCACTGTTTCTTTCATTTTTGTTGCATTTGACTTGATTGTAAGATATGTTGATCGAAAGGGGGTGTGAAATTCATATTTTGTCAATAATCTGTGTTTTATCCATCCATCCACCCATCCATCCATTTCTACCGCTAATTCCCTTTGGGGTCGCGGGTGGCGCTGGTGCCTATCTCAGCTACAATCAAGTGGAAGGCGGCGTACACGCTGGACAAGTCGCCAGCTCATCGCAGGGCCAACACAGATAGACAACATTCACACTCACATTCACACACTAGGGCCAATTTAGCGTTGCTAATAAACCTATCCCTGTTTTATCGTTCATAGAAAAAATTTAAATCCCATTACGTTTTTTAAGGCGGTCTGTCATAATGTTTTTCGCATCCATCCATCCATTTTTCCTACCGCTAATTCCCTTTGGGGTTGCGGGGGGCGCTGGTGCCTATCTCAGCTACAATCCGGCGGAAGGCGGCGTACACACTGGACAAGTTGCCACATCATCGCAGGGCCAACACAGATAGACGGACAACATTCACACGCACATTCACACACTAGGGCCAATTTAGTGTTGCCAATCAACCTCTGCCCTGTATGCAGGCATCAGCCAGGCCTCCCTCGCCCGCCTGCGGCTTGTGCATAACTCTGCTGCTCGTCTGCTAACACAGACCCGCAGACCCCCTGTGCGTTATCGAATCAATTTTAAACTCCTTCTATTTGTTTTTAAATGTTTAAAAAACCTCTCCGACCATCAGACTTACTGCCCCACCCGATCCCTAAGATCAGCCGATCAGCTGCTACTAACGGTCCCCGACACAAGGCTGAGGCTTAGAGGTGACAGAGCTTTCGCCGTTGCTGCTCCCAAGCTCTGGGAACGACCTACCTCTGAGTGTTAGACAAGCCTCCTATCTTCCTGTTTTTAAATCTCTCTTAAAAACATACTTTTATTCCTTGGCTTTTAACACTGAGTGATATTCATCCTGCAATGGCGCCCCATTATACACCTGCTGTGAACCTATTTTTATGTTTTATTTATTTATTTATTTGTTATCATGTTCTGTGTGTGTTGTGTTGTTTGTTCGGTTCTCGTATTATCTTTTAACCTGCCCATTGTACAGCACTTTGGCTACCCCTGTAGTATATCTTAAATGTGCTTTATAAATAAAGTTGATTTGATTTATCGTTCATAGAGAAAATTTAAATCCCATTACGTTTTTTTAAAGGCCTACTGAAACCCACTACTACCCACCATGCAGTCTGATAGTTTATATATCAATGATGAAATATTAACATTGCAACACATGCCAATTTAGTTTACTAAATCGCAATTTTAAATTTCCCGGGAGTTTCGTCTTCGAAACGTCGTGTAATGATGACGTGTGCGCAGGACGTCACGGGTTTTTAGGAAGTATGAGATCTGCGCACACACACTGCTAAAAGTCATCTGCTTTAACGGCATAATTATACAGTATTTTGGTCATCTGTGTTGCTGAATCTTTTGCAATTTGTTCAATTAATATTGGAGAAGTCACAGTAGAAAGATGGAGTTGGGAAGCTTTAGCCACACAAACACACTGTGATTCCTGTTTAAAATTCCTGGAGATGAAACTTTCCTATGGATCAGAGCGCGGTCAAGCCAACATGGATCCTGACCACATGTCAACCAGCAGGTTTCGGTGAGAAAATTGTGGTTAAAAAGTCAGTTCTTACCGGAGAAAAGCTGAGCTTGTGCCGTCCATAGCTGCCGTCGACTCCCCTGAGACACTGCGCGTCAAGATACCCGTGGAGACACCCTTCTGACTATCAGGTACTATTTAACGCACTAAAACACTAGCAACACAATAGAAAGATAAGGGATTTCCCAGAATTAACCTAGTAAATGTGTCTAAAAACATCGGAATCCGTCCCAGTGCAATCGAGTTTTTTTTCGAGTCAGTCGCTATCAGTATCCTCAAACATGAATCTTTCATCCTCGCTCAAATTAATGGGGAAATTGTCGTTTTTTTCGGTCCGAATAGCACTTTTTGTTGGAGGCTCCCATTAAAAACAATGTGAATATGTGAGGAGCCATCACACGGGTGTCGTCATCGTCTGCAACCTCCGGTAGAGGCAGGACTTTTCTCTTAGCACCGAAAGTTGCAAACTTTATCGTGGATGTTCTCTATTAAATCCGTTCAGCAAAAACATGGCAATATCACGAAATGATCAAGTATGACACATGGAATGGACCTGCTATCCCTGTTTAAATAAGAAAACTCATTTCAGTAGGCCTTTAAGGCGGTCTGTCATAATGTTTTTCGCATTCAATCAGACATTATTGTAAAGTTTGGTATAAGTGTCCCTAAAAATAAATACACCGGCCCCCAGACACATTTTTTTCTCTAAAGTGGCTTCACGGGTCAAAATAACTGCCCAGGCCTGATCCAGAGGATCGAACCTGTATTGTGAGGCACATGCACTAACCCCTGGTCCACCGTGCTGGCAGGCCTCACAATCAAAGCCAAAAATGCATTCATACTGGTGAGGCCTATCTGTAGATAGGCGGGCTTACAGTAGCCACAATCTGTAGTTGTATTATTACAATCACAGAGATGTACATCATTATCATTATTATTGTGGGGTTTGGACGCGGCACCTAATGGGATATAACCATCATTTAGACAGGGAGGTGATGAAGGCTTATTACAGTCCGGGGGCATGTCTCCACTCCCAATGGCTTGTCACACATGACCAAATCAAGCTGTGATAATAATATTCCTAATAACAACACTAATGTATTTGACTTACCGATTCCAGGAGCGGAGTAGATGAAATAGAGCGCCGATGTTGAAAGCGAGAAAAGGAATAAAAGCCCAAGGTATGACCTTCTCCGGAAACGCAAATGCGTCGGCATCATACAGGCAAATAGCACACCGTGGCACGTTTGCGTTATTTAGCTGCGGACAACACGGCGGCTCCAATGTTGTCCAGGTGCAGTGGTGGGCTTTAACGATCCGAGCCGTTGTGGGGGTGTCGCTCTGCGGCAGCGTCGAGGCACCAGGCGGCGACGAGAGCTACCTCCGATTTCCTCTGCAGGTTGGAGCTCCGATAAATCAGTCAAGTGATACAAATCCCAGTCTTGCTAGTAGCTTGAATGGTGGGTAAAATCCCTTAAAAAAAAAAAAAAAAGACACCCCCAAAAATTAACAGCAGGCTTAGATAGCGAGAGAGCGAAGAAACCCGGCCTGGATGTTTTTTTTTGTTAGTTTTTTTCCCTCAGCAAGGCACCATCATTTGTCTGACGAGCTGTATGTCGCTGATGGCACTCGCCTCGTCCCGGTCTCGCCCTCCCCTGCCTGGCTGCCCTGCCGCTTCCCTGCCTGGTGCGATGAGCCTTATTCCAGAAGGAAAATGAGCAGCAGCAGCAGCAGCAGCACCTCGAAGTGGGCGTAGACGCCGAGCAACACTGCAACGTGCCTTTGGCGTTCTCCTACTTCCACATAGAGAAGGGGCGGGGGTGCACGTTTGATTCCCCTCTCAACTGGCGGCGGTGGTAAAGAGCCGAGTCGTCAAAGCGGCAGTCCCCCCCCTCGACGGTTTACTGCCGATCACACGCCGATACAGGGTCCAATATGGGCTCCTGCGTGAGGACTTCGAGCCTTCAGCACACGTTTCCACATACCACAACAACGCTTCCAATATGTTACATTTGTAATATGTTCGTTCCATTTATAGTAACAACCCTACTTTTCCTTTCCACTTGGTGGCAGGTTTGTTTAGTACCTCCCTATGTTCTTCTTCTTCTTCTTCCTCCCTTTGAATTCCAGCAGACAAGACACGTCTTCGGCGTGTTGCTGCCCTCCACTGGTTGTCTTTCGGATTTCTTCAGCACCTCAGATCTGTTTGGATCAGTGGTTCTTAAAGGCCTACTGAAACCCACTACTACCCACCACGCAGTCTGATAGTTTATATAGCAATGATGAAATATTAACATTGCAACACATGCCAATACAGCCGGTTTAGTTTACTAAATTGCAAATTTAAATTTCCCGCGAGGTATCCCGTTGAAAACGTCGCGGAACGATGACGCGTATGATGACGCGTGCGCGTGACGTCACCGGTTGTAGCGGGCATGTTCTTCCAGCACCGATCACGGTTAAAAGTCGTCTGCTTTAATCGCATAATTACATAGTAATCTGGACATCTGTGTTGCTGAATCTTTTGCAATTTGTTCAATTAATAATGGAGACGTCAAAGAAGAAAGATGTAGGTGGGAAGCGGTGTATTGCAGCTGCCTTTAGCAACACAAACACAGCCGGTGTTTCCTTGTTTACATTCCCGAAGGTGAAGCTTTACTATGGAACAGAACGGTCAAGCGAACATGGTTCCCGACCACATGTCAACCGGCAGGTTTCGGAGAGAAATTTGTGGTAATAAGTCGGCTCTTACCGTAGACATGAGCGGAGCTTGCGTCCTCCTGCAGCTGCGGACCCTCTTACCTCCTCCCACCGGAGACACTGGCGGTCACCACACCCGTGGCCACGCCCCTCTGAATTTCAGGTAGCATATAATCTCACAAAAACACTAGTAACACAATAAGCAGATAAGGGATTTTCCAGAAATATCCTAGTAAATGTGTCTAATAACATCTGAATCGCTCCCACGGCCCTCGCCTTTTTTTTTCTAGTTCTTCACTCTCACTATCTTCATCCACAAATCTTTCATTCTCGCTCAAATTAATGGGGAAATCATCGCTTTCTCAGTCCGAATCGCTCTCGCTGCTGGTGGCTATGATTGTAAACAATGTAAGGATGTGAGGAGCTCCACAACCCGTAACGTCACAGCTTTTTTATTAGCGACCAAAAGTTGCGAACTTTATCGTCGATGTTCTCTACTAAATCCTTTCAGCAAAAATATGGCAATATCGCGAAATGATCAAGTATGACACATAGAATGGACCTGCTATCCCCGTTTAAATAAGAAAATCTCATTTCAGTAGGCCTTTAAAGGCCTACTGAAACCCACTACTACCCACCACGGAGTCCGATAGTTTATATATCAATGATGAAATATTAACATTGCAACACATGCCAATACGGCCTTTTTAGTTTACTAAATTGCAATTTTAAATTTCACGCAAAGTATCCTGTTGAAAACGTCGCGGAACGATGACGCGTATGATGATGCGTGCGCGTGACATAACCGGTTGTAGCGGGTATGTTCTTCCAGCACCGATCACAGCTAAAAGTCGTCTGCTTTAATCGCATAATTACACAGTATTCTGGACATCTGTGTTGGTGAATCTTTTGCAATTTGTTCAATTAATAACGGAGAAGTCAAAGGAGAAAGATGTAGGTGGGAAGCGGTGTATTGCAGCTGCCTTTAGCAACACAAACACAGCCGGTGTTTCCTTGTTTACATTCCCGAAGGTGAAGCTTTACTATGGAACAGAACGGTCAAGCGAACATGGTTCCCGACCACGTGTCAACCGGCAGGTTTGGGTGAGAAAATTTGGGTAATAAGTCGGCTCTTACTGTAGACATGAGCGGAACTTGCGTCCTCCTGCAGCTGCGGACTCTCTTACCTCCTCCCACCGGAGACACTGGCGGTCACCACACCCGTCGCGGAACGATGACGCGTGCACGTGACGTCACCAGCTGTAGCGGGCATGTTCTTCCAGCATGGATCACGGCTACAAGTCGTCTGCTTTGATCGCATAATTACACAGTATTCTGGACATCTGTGTGGCTGAATCTTTTGAAATTTGTTCAATTAATAATTGAGAAGTCAAAGAAGAAAGATGTAGGTGGGAAGCGGTGTATTGCAGCTGCCTTTAGCAACACAAACACAGCCGGTGTTTCCTTGTTTACATTCCCGAAGGTGAAGCTTTACTATGGAACAGAACGGTCAAGCAAACATGGTTCCCGACCACATGTCAACCGGCAGGTTTCGGTGAGAAAATTGTGGTAATAAGTTGGCTCTTACCGTAGACATGAGCGGAGCTTGCGTCCTCCTGCAGCTGCGGACCCTCTTACATCCTCCCACCGGAGACACTAGCGGTCACCACACCACATGTCATACGGCAGGTTTCAGTGAGAAAATTGTGGAAATAAGTCGGCTCTTACCGTAGACATGAGCGGAGCTTGCGTCCTCCTGCAGCTGCGGACCCTCCTACCTCCTCCCGCCGGAGACACTGGCGGTCACCACACCCATCGCGGAACGATGACGCGTATGATGACGCGTGCGCGTGACGTCACCAGTTGTAGCGGGCATGTTCTTCCAGCTCGGATCACGGCTAAAAATCGTCTACTTTAATCGCATAATTACTCAGTATTCTGGACATCTGTGTGGCTGAATCTTTTGCAATTTGTTCAATTAATGATGGAGAAGTCAAAGGAGAAAGATGTAGGTGGGAAGCGGTGTATTGCAGCTGCCTTTAGCAACACAAACACAGCCGGTGTTTCCTTGTTTAAATTCCCGAAGGTGAAGCTTTACTATGGAACAGAACAGTCAAGCAAACATGGTTCCCGACCACATGTCAACCGGCAGGTTTCGGTGAGAAAATTGTGGTAATAAGTCTTAACTGTGAACGATAAAACACTGAATATTGACAACATTTGAACGTCACACCCCCTCTTCATCCGGTTGGGGACATCTCTGCGCTGCTGACCCGTCTCCGCTTGGGATGGTGTCCTGCTGGCTCCACTATGGACGGGACTTTCGCTATTATATTGGATCCACTATGGACTGGACTCTCACTGTTGAGTTGGATCCACTATAGACTGGACTTTCACAATATCATGTTAGACCCGCTCGACATCCATTGCTTTCGGTCTCCCCTAGAGGGGGAGGGGGTTGCCCACATATGTAGTCCTCTCCAAGGTTTCTCATAGTCATTATCACGGACGTCCCACTGGGGTGAGTTTTTCCTTGCCCTTATGTGGGCTCTGTACTGCAAATGTTGTTGTGGCTTGTGCAGCCCTTTGAGACACTTGTGATTTAGGGCTATATAAATAAACATTGATCGATATAAATGATAAATCATAAATGGGTTGTACTTGTATAGCGCTTTTATACATTCAAGGTACTCAAAGCGCTTTGACACTACTTCCACATTTACCCATTCACACACACATTCACACACTGATGGAGGGAGCTGCCATGCAAGGCGCTAACCAGCACCCATCAGGAGCAAGGGTGAAGTGTCTTGCTCAGGACATAACAGACGTGACGAGGTTGGTACTAGGTGGGGATTGAACCATGGACCTTTGGGTTGCGCTTGCCACTCCACCACTGCGCCACGCCGTCCCCATATATACAAACATAGCAAAATATGATCACCAAGGGTAAAAAAAAAAAAAAAAAAACTACAATCTGATACATCACTAAGCTGTAGAACTTTGTTGTAAACATTTCTTTCTGCATCTGTCCCTGACACCCACAGTTCAGGCTTTGGAAACACTCAATGGAAACGCTCCCCACCCACACTGCTCGGTGCCTCGTCCACGCCCAGGTCGTGAGTTCAAACCCCGGCCAAGTCATACCAAAGACTATATAAAACGGGACCCATTACCTCCCTGCTTGGCCCTCAGCATCAAGGGTTGATCACTGGGCGGGGTCACTGCTGCTGCTCACTGCTCTCCCCGCCTGCCAGGGGGTGAACAAGGGGATGGGTCAAATGCAGAGGTTAATTTCACCACACCTAATTTTTCAGTGACAATCATTGGTACTTAAACTTTTACTGTTCTTGATCGCTCAGTTACAGCTCATTTTATTACCTAATCTGTGTTATATGTTTTATGTTGCACGATGACACCAAGAAAAATTCCTAGTTTCTGAACCCGTTCTCAAACAATGCCAATAAAATCTATTCTGATTCTGAAAAAACTATTCTGATTCGGATTCTGATTTAATGAACAGTGCCCCAAGCTTCAGTTTTGAGTCCATCACACTTGGTGTGTGTGTTTTATGTTGGGTTGTAATGAAAAAGAAACCTTCCCAGACTCCCCCTTTCCCACACTCCTTTTGCCACATTTTATCGGTTTCTTGTCGTATTCACCCGTTCATACTGTACTAGTATTCCTATTTCATTTGTGTAATACTCTTTTTGCTGTGTTATCAGCCTCCTGGTTCCCTGTATTCGCACATTTGCCCAACAGTGCACCCCAATCCCTGCATTCTTCTCAGCATTATCATTGCTTCACTGATTAAATCATTCCTTGCCTCACTCTTCCCACCCTTCAATGTCATCAATACTGCTGCTGAATCAGAGCATATAACTACCTTTTGTGCATCAACCACCTCCACCCACCCAAACGTCCAAGAAAAAAAAACATCAAATTACATCTGATAGTTTGTTTGAAACCCTTTTGCCATGCTCTATTTACAACTCTGGGATACTCGGCCCAATTGCTGCCCTTCCATTAGAACCCCATCCATCCATTCTCTACTGCTTATTCCCTTTGGGACCACCGGAGGCGCTGGTGCCTATCTCAGCTACAATTGGGCGGAAGGCGGTGTACACCCTGGACAAGTCGCCAACTCATCGCAGGGCCAACACAGATAGACAACATTCACACTCACATTCACACACTAGGGCCAATTTAGAACCATCTGTATTTATATCTGCATGTAATCTGGCCAATACTCCTTTCGATGTTTTGTTGTTACTACTACATGGGATGAGAATCAGCACCTCCAACTCCGAGTCCATGGTTCTCGCCCGGAAAAAGGTGGAGCACCATCTCCGGGTTAGGGAGGAGATCCCAAGTAGAGGAGTTCAAGTACCTCGGAGTCTTGTTCACGAGTGAGGGAAAAGTGGATCAAGAGGTCAATAGGCGGACCAGTGCGGCGTATTTAGTAATACGGACGCTGTACCGATGCATTGTGGTGAAGAAGGAGCTGAACCGGAAGGCAAAGCTCTCAATTTACCGGCCAATCTACGTTCCCAACTTGACTTATTGTCATGAGCTTTGGGCTATGACTGAAAAGACAAGATCACGGGTACAAGTGGCCAAAATGAACTTCCTCCGCCGCGTGACAGGGCTCTCTCCCTTAGAGATGGGGTGAGAAACTCTGTCTTTCGGGAGGAGGTCAAAGTAAAGCCGCTGCTCCTCCGCATCGAGAGGAGCCAGATGAGGTGGTTCGGGCATCTGGTCAGGATGCCACCCGAGCACATCCCTAGGGAGACGTTTCGGGCAGGTCCAACCGGTAGGAGGCCACGGGGAAGACCAATGACACGTTGGGAAGACTATGTCTCCCGGCTGGCTTGGGAACGCCTCGGGATCCCCTGGGAGGAGTTGGACGAAGTGGCTGGGAAAAGGGAAGTCTGGGCTTCTCTGCTTAGGCTGCTGCCCCCGCGACCCGACCTCGGATAAGCAGAAGAAGATGGATGTATGTATATTCAACATTTAGATTTAGATTTAACATTTAGGGCTTGGATTTATGTTTAGATTTAAAATGTAGGTTTCAATTCAACATGTAGCGCTCACATTTAACATTCCGATCAAGTTGAACATTTAGCCCTCAGATTTAGATTTAATATTAAGGTTTAGATTTAACCTTTAGGTTTAACTTCAACATATAGGTTTAAATTTAATATTAGATATACCATATAGATTTATATTTAAGATTTAGGATTAAATTTAACATTTAGATAAAATATCTCTGTGATGAGGTGGCGACTTGTCCAGGGTGTACGCCGCCTTCCGCCCGATTGTAGCTGAGATAGGCGCCAGCGCCCCCCGCGACCCCGAAAGGGAATAAGCGGTAGAAAATGGATGGATGGATGGATGTTAATAGTAGCAGGCTTTGTCTATTATTCTAATGACCCTTTTTGGAAGTTTTATTATTAAAACATAATAAGCGGTAGGTAATGGATGGATGGATAAAATATATATTTGTGTTGGCTCTGCAATGAGGTGGTGACTTGTCCAGGGTGTACCCTGCCTCCCCTGCGACCCCGAGAGTGACAAGCGGTAGAAAATGGATGGATTGAGAGTCAACATTTAATTTAAACTTTAATGTGATCAAAATTGGCTAAATCTAAGAAAAGTGAGTTAAGTCTGAGAAATATATCTGCTAGAAAAGTGTGACTCAATTTTAACAATCGACACCCCAGACTCAGTGTGGATTAAAACCCCCCCAGCTCTGCAATTTAGCCTAGTAACCCAACACTGTTTTAGGACGGACAGAGCAACAGCCCCAGGGCAGACGTTATTAGTCCCACAATAGGCAAATTATGTGGCAGTGCAAACATAGTTTATATTTGATGTAATTACTGGTTGATTGGCAACACTAAATTGGCCCTAGTGTGTGAATGTGAGTGTGAATGTTGTCTGTCTATCTGTGTTGGCCCTGCGATGTCCAGGGTGTACCCCGCCTTCCGCCCGATTGTAGCTGAGATAAGCACCAGCGCCCCCTGTGACCCTAAAGGGAATAAGCGGTAGAAAATGGATAGATGGATGGATGTTTTGAATAGGTTAAAATCCAATCTGCACTTTGTTAGAATATATGACAAATTGGACCAAGCTATATTTCTAACAAAGACAAATCATTATTTTTTCTAGATTTTCCAGAACAAAAATGTTAAAAGAAATTCAAAACTTTGAAATAAAATTCAAATTTGATCCTACAGATTTTCTACATTTGCCAGAATCATTTTTTTAAATTTTAATCATAATAAGTTTGAAGAAATATTTAACAAAAATTCTTCGTCGAAAAAACAGAAGCTACAATGAAGAATTCAATTAAAATGTATTTATTATTATTTACAATAATAAATAAAATATTTGAGTTGTCAGGAAAGAAAATTAAGAAATTTAAAAGGTAAAAAGTTATGTGTTTAAAAATCCAAAAATAATTTTTATGGTGAGGTGGCGACTTGTCCAGGGTGTACGCCGCCTTCTGCCCGATTGTAGCTGAGATAAGCGCCAGCGCCCCCCGTGACCCCAAGAGGGAATAAGCGGTAGAGAATGGATGGATGGATGGAAATTTTACTTTTTGAAACTGATACCAATAATTTTGAAACCGATACCGATAAATTCTGATATTACTTTTTAAAAATCATTTATCGGCCGATAATATCCCCAGTCCGATATTATTAGTAAACATTTTATAATGCTGTTTAAATATCTAGATCCAAAATCACAATTGAGTCCATGGTGGAACTAGCCGGCCTAAACCCTGATTCGTCAAAACCCTAAACCCTAAAATCTGATTCGGGACAAAAATCTCGTATTCTCAAGCGTGTACACCAGTCTATTACAATAGCGGCACGTCAGTTGACAGCCGACTGCGTTGCAGTGGCTTGTGGGAAATTGAGTGTCTTAATGACAAACTTGTTACCAAAATGTACATATTTTTCAAGCTAAATAGGTAATATTGCACTTTATCCTCAACGAGAATGATTCAAATGTGTATTTCAACTGACAAAATCCCACAAAACGCCATCGTTTTTTCCCATGTGTGTGCGTGTAAATCATCAAAACTACAACTTCCATCGAAAGGGTAACCAGGAAATGCCAGCGTGACGTGTAAACATACATGGCTCAGTGAACTACCTCGTAAGACAACACATTTACGAGTTTGTGTTTGAAGCGAGCACACTTTGTAATAATGACAACTGCAAGACGCCACGTATTATTTTTGTGTTTTTTGTTGTGTATTTACACCTCGGTATCCGTACGAACGGAGAAGAAAGATGCCTTGACATTAGAGGTGAAGGAGAGAGCTAACGACGGAGTGGACGTGAAACACAGTGATTACACGCATACTGAAAATCATCTTCAAATAATCAAACATGACTCCCAAGATGCACACGACTTACCAGAGCTGCACCACGATGGGCCGCTTGTCAGGTTTGCCACTCATTGTTTTGGAGTCTGTGCTTTGTGGAGAAGATTGGCTATATAGCAGTGGTTCTTAAACCTTGTTGGAGGTACCGAACCCCACCAGTTTCATTTGTGCATTCACCGAACCCTTCTTTAGTGAAAAATAAAATGTTTGGTTTTTTCAAATTCAAGACAAAGTTATATGTTTTTGGTAACACTTTAGTATGGGGAACATATTCTAAGTCAGTGGTTCTCAACCTTTTCTCAGTGATGTACCCCCTGTGAACATTTTTTTTATTTCACGTACCCCCTAATCAGAGAAAAGCATTTGTAGTTGAAAAAAAAACAGATAATGAAGTAAAATACAGCACTATGTCATCAGTTTCTGTTTTTTTAAATTGTATAACAGTGCGAAATATTGCTCATTTGTAGTGGTCTTTCTTCAACTATTTGGAAAAAAAGATACAACAATAACTAAAAACTTGTTGAAAAATAAACAAGCGATTCAATTATAAATAAAGATTTCAACACATAGAAGTAATCATCAACTTAAAGTGCCCTCTTTGGGGATCTTAATAGAGATCCATCTGGATTCATGAAATTCATTCTAAACATTTCTTCCCCCAAAAAATAATCTTTAACATCAATATTTATGGAACATGTCCACAAAACATCTGGCTGTCAACACTGAATATTGCATTTTTGTATTTTTTTCACAGTTTATGAACTTCCATTCATATATGGTTGAAGCATTATTCAATAAATATATGTATACAGGATTTTTTAATTGTTGCTGTTTTTAGAATATTTAAAAAAAAAATTCCACGTAGCCCTTGGCATGCCTTCAAGTATCCCCATTTGAGAACCACTGTTCTAAGTAACAAAGACTTAATTTAGAGTTATTTGGACACTAGAGGAACATATTCTAAGTGATAAAGACTTAATTTAGAGTTATTTAGTTAGGGTCAGGGTTAGAGGGTTAGGGTTATAATAAGGCCATGCCGAATAAGGCATTAATAAGAACTTAACTAGTGAAGAGCCAATATGTTTCTAATTTGCATGTTAATAAGCACCTATATTAATGGTGAAAATGTTCCCCATACTAAAGTGTTACCATGTTTTTTTTTTCGCTGGTGCACAAAATGAACCGTGCATGAACATCAGCTTGTTCAAACAACAAAACCAACACAGTGCATAAACTCACAACATATTACACACCTGCAAATCAGTCGGCTGTTGCCGTATCCGTAATACGCCGATAGGGAGAAGTTTGTATTTACACGATGAGTCGGGTGTGTTTTGATCTCCGCCAAACCCCTGGGGCCGACTCACCGAACCCCTAGGGTTCGATCGAACCCTGGTTAAGAACCACTGCTATATAGTGTGTGTGTGATAAACATCATGTCAACTAATTTTAAGGCTATTGACTTGCTTCAAGTGACGTTGTTTTAATCCATCCATCCATTTTCTACCGCTTATTCCCTTTTGGGGTCGCGGGGGGGCGCTGGCGCCTATCTCAGCTACAATCGGGCGGAAGGCGGTGTACATCCTGGACAAGTCGCTACTTCATCGCAGGGCCAACACAGACAGACAGACAACATTCGCACTCACATTCACACACTAGGGACCATTTAGTGTTGCCAATCAACCTATCCCCAGGTACATGTCTTTGGAGGTGGGAGGAAGCCGGAGTACCCGGAGGGAACCCACGCATTCACGGGGAGAACATGCAAACTCCACACAAAAATATCCAGAGCCTTGGATTGAACCCAGGACTGCAGGACCTTCGTATTGTGAGGCAGACGCACTAACCTCTCTTCCACCATGAAGCCACGTTGTTTTAATGAGTTGTCGAAACAACAATTGTCTGTAGTAATAGATGCTAAACTTTATTGTTAAAAATTGTCATGATGTAAGCTAATGTGATACATGGTGACGAAAATATACTGTAGTGTAGGGGTCCCCAAACCATACTTGCCAACCCTCCCGGATTTTCCGGGAGAGTCCCGAAATTCAGCGCCTCTTCCAAAAACCTCCCAGAAGAAATTTTCTCTCGGAAATCTCCCGAAATTTACGCCCCCTCCAGCTCCATGCGGACATGAGTGGGGACAGCCTGTTTTCACGTCCGCTTTCCTGTTATATAAACAGCTTGCCTACCCAATCACGTTACAACATCTACGGAATTTTAATACAAAACTGCACACACAAGGAGACGAAGCAGAAGAACGAGGAAGTTACAGCCATGGCGACACCGTCTGTAATAGAGTGATTCTATGTTGTCTGTTGCCATCTTCTGGTGAATGTTGGCTATAGCGTTATGGGGTTGCTTTTTAAAAACAATGTGAATATCTGAGGAGCCCCCACACTTGCGACGTCATCGTCTGCAACTTCCGGTAGAGGCAAGTCTTTTCTCTTAACACCAATAGTTGCAAACTTTATTGTGGATGTTCTCTACTAAATCCTTTCAGCAAAAATATGGCAATATCGCGAAATGATCAAGTATGACACATAGAATGGACCTGCTATCCCCGTTCAAATAAGAAAATCTAATTTCAGTAGACCTTTAATGTGTGACTCAAATGAGAGAGTTTGGGTCAAAGATAATACCAAGTCCCAAGTAAAAAAAAAAAAAAATATATATATATATAAAATAAATGATAAATGGGTTGTACTTGTATAGCGCTTTTCTACCTTTAAGGTACTCAAAGCGCTTTGACACTACTTCCACATTTACCCATTCACACACACATTCACACACTGATGGAGGGAGCTGCCATGCAAGGCGCTAACCGGCACTCATCAGGAGCAAGGGTGAAGTGTCTTGCTCAGGACACAACGGACGTGACGAGGTTGGTACTAGGTGGGGATTGAACCAGGGACCCTCGGGTTGCGCACGTCCACTATTCCACTGCGCCACGCCGTCCCCATATATATATATATATATATATATATATATATATATATATATATATATATATATATATATATATATATATATATATATATATATATTTATTACAGATACACCCCAGCCCCGGTCCAAAATGTTTTACCCCAATGCGGCCTCCGAGGTAAAAATTTTGGGGACCCCTGTTGTAGTGCAATTTATAAAAATATTCAAAACTTTAAGGCAACAGCTATTTTTTCATGTTTTAAAGATGTTAACATATTATTTTTAATTATAACAAAACATGTATCCCCTGTGACCCCGAAAAGGACAATCGATAGAAAATGGATGGATGAATGGATGGATGGATGGATGTTTCATTGTATTTGTACAACACTAATTATTTATCATACCGTATGTCTTCTCTTTTGTCCTCTCTTTGATGTAAACTGGCCTGATTTCCCTGCCTGTAGCAAGACTAATGACACAGAGAACCACACAAATGATTCCATCCACACCACAACATCAACAACCAAACCAACAACACCAGAACCCCCAAATCCGAAGGCCATTCTGCCCGAGCAAACTGGGGTCAAGGCCCAAGAAGAAGAGCAGTCCAGTGGGTTGACCATATTTTTTAGTCTGCTGGTTATTGGTAGGTTCGCTTTTTCATTCAAGCTAGGTTTAATTGACCAGCCAGGCTCTGGATAAATATTAAGTTAAAGGGGCTGTTTGCAACTTGCTCACAATATTTTTCAAACCAAAAATATAACAAAAACACCACGGTTAGCTTATGTTACCATTAGTGGTTTAACAGAACATATATATTTTTATGTTTATATTTTTCACAATTAATAATTATATTGAACTAAGAAAAACATGTTGGCCCAAGGAATGTTTTTGGTGTCAGGCCTGTCATTCACCATGTCCCGTGTACACAGACAAAAGCAGTCAATGGGAAGCAACTAACAATCAAGTCATGTTGTTGTTATTATAAAATATACAAACAATGATAGCTTACATTAGCTATTCAAATCTCTATCATTAGCTAACAACACACAAAGCTAATGTGCACGCACTTGTTAAATACTGCCTCTTTAATAAAATGTAATAAAATTAGTGATGATGAAAGGTAAACAAAATGTATTTCCGACTAGATGTGTATTATTACAAAATATGTGGCTTTAAAGTGTATTTTTAGTCACACAAAAGTTCCCTTGAGGCAGTTCACCTCTGTTTTTGTTTAATTAACTATGGTTCCTTTTTGAGTCTTTGGACACATATAATCAACCAGACACTAGATAGACACTAGATATGTTGACAGGCCCAATAGCAAACTTGCAAATATCTTCTGAACAGGCCTATGGATAATATCAAGATTGCATACTAAGATTTATTTGATACAGTCTGCATATATGAGGAAATATGATTTGGCCTAAATAATTTTTATCCTGCAGCCTAACATCATATGAAGTGGTTGATATTTTTTTGTGAGTTTGTGACATGGTTATCCATATTTATTCATCCATTGCTCTCCCCTGTGCCCCAGGTATCTGTATCATATTGGTTCATCTACTTATCAAGTTCAAGCTGCATTTTCTTCCAGAGAGTGTTGCTGTTGTGTCACTTGGTGAGTAAAATGGCTGTCCTGGATGGTATTTCCATGTAGATGGTAGGGTTGTATGGTATACCGGTATTAATGTAGTACCGCGTCACTAATGAATCATATTCGATACTATACCGCCTCTGAAAAGTAGCGGTCCGCCACCACCCCTTTGCGCCCGCATCGTCGTCACATCGTGGTTTACGAGCAGACGAGCATGTTCCGCAGTGCACAATCACGGAGTACTTGTAAGCAGACACAGTGTGTAGACAGAAAAGGGAGAAACGGACGCATTTTGGCTTAAAAACTAACGATTAAGGTGAAGTTGTGATGCTTAAACGCCTTACCGTAAGAGGTGCTTTAAGACATGGCTTTAAGACATGGCTAGCAATCTAGCGGCTAACATCCAGCCCCCAGTGTTTTAGCTACTTCTAAATCACTAATCCTTGTCTCCAGGGCGTCAAATAAAGTAAGCTTCTTACAAGTATCATCCGTGCAGGACAATGAATAGCTTAACATGCTTCACTACACACCGTAGCTCCCCGGTGTCAAAATGTATACAAACGCCATGGGTGGCTTCCACTGTAATGATACCAAGTACAGAAGTGTATTTAGTCGATACTACTATGATTACGTCGACATTTTCTGGCATCACAACATCTTCTTTCATTTTAAAAAACATTTATATTATGTTTAAAAACTCAGGAAATATGTCCCTGGACACATGAGGACTTTGAATATGACCAATATATGATCCTGTTACTACTTGGTATCGGATTGATACCCAAATTTGTGGTACCATCCAAAACTGATATAAAGTATCAAACAAGAGAAGAATGATTTTTATTAAATTTTAACAATAGTGTAGATACAACATGTTAAAAAATCAAGTAAGTAGATATTAACAGTCAATGAACAAGTAGATTAATAATTAATTTTCTACTACTTGTCCTTAATAATTTTGACAAAATAATAGAATGAGAAATGAGAAACAATATGTTATAGCACACATCAGCAGCTAAATTAGGAGCCTTTGTTTGCTTACTTAATAATAAAAGACGAGTTGTGCCTTTGTTTGCTTACTTAATAATAAAAGACGAGTTGTCTAGTATGTTCATTATTTTATTTAATGAAAAACTAACAATAAGAAAAATATGTCTAATGTCAATCAATCATCAATCAATGTTTATTTATATAGCCCTAAATCACAAAAGTCTCAAAGGACTGCATAAACCACTACGACATCCTCGGAAGAACCCACATAAGGGCAAGGAAAACTCACACCCAGTGGCACATCGGTGACAATGATGACTATGAGAACCTTAGAGAGGACCACAAATGTGGGGACCGAAAGCAATGGATGTCAAGCGGGTCTAACATGATACTGTAAAAGTTCAATCCGTAGTGGATCCTACACAGCCGCGAGAGTTCAGTTCAAAGCCGATCCAAGACATCAGCGAGAGTCCCGTCCACAAGAAACCATCCCAAGCGGAGTCGGATCAGCAGCGTAGATATATCCCCAACCGATACACAGGCGAGCGGTCCATCCTGGGTCCCGACGAGCGGTCAATCCTGGGTCCCGACTCTGGACAGCCAGTAGTTCATCCATGGCCATCGGACCGGACCTCCTCCACAGAGGAGAAAAAGAAAAGAAGCGGCAAATCAACTGGTCTAAAAAGGAGGTCTATTTAAAGGCTAGAGTTTACAAATAAGTTTTAAGGTGAGATTTAATTCCTTCTACTGAGGTAGCATCTCGAACTGTTACGGGGAGGGCATTCCAGAGTACTGGAGCCCGAACGGAAAACGCTCTATAGCCCGCAGACTTTTTTTGGGCTTTAGGAATCACTAATAAGCCGGATTCCTTTGAACGCAGATTTCTTGCCCGGATATGTGGTAGAATACAATCGGCAAGATAGGATGGAGCTAGACCATGTAGTATTTTATACGTAAGTAGTAAAACCTTGAAGTCACAGGAAGCCAGTGTAGGTGAGCCAATATAGGCGTAATATGATCAAACTTTCTTGTTCTTGTCAAAAGTCTAGCAGCCGCATTTTGTACCAACTGCGATCGTTTAATGCTAGACATGGGGGGACCCGAAAATTATACGTTACAGTAATCGAGACGAGACGTAACAAACACATGGATAATGATCTAAGCGTCTTTAGTGGACAAAATGGAGCGAATCTTAGCGATATTACGGAGATTAATTTAATGTGTGACTCAAAGGAGAGAGTTGGGTCGAATATAATACCCAGATTCTTTACCGAGTCGCCTTGTTTAATTGTTTGGTTGTCAAAAGTTAAAGTTGTATTATTAAATAGAGGTCGGTGTCAGGCAGTACCGATAATCAGCATTTCCGTTTTTTTGGCGTTAAGTTGCAAAAAGTTAGCGGACATCCATTATTTAATTTCATTAAGACACGCCCCCAGCTGACTACAATCCGGCGTGTTGGTCAGCTTTAGGGGCATGTAGAGTTGGGTGTCATCAGCATAACAGTGAAAGCTAACACCGTATTTGCGTATGACGTCACCCAGCGGCAGCATGTAGATGCTGAAGAGTGCAGGGCCAAGGACCGAACCCTGGGGAACTCCACACTGTTATGGGAGACGCACTGCACCCTGTCAGTGCCTAATATTTTAATCTGGCACCTGTCCACAGTGCCAAAAACCACCAGTAACTGGTGTACTGACCATGGCATTACTGTCCTTCATTGGCCTGCCAACTCCCCTGACCTGAACCTCATAGAGAATATGTGGGTTATTGTGAAGAAGAAGCTGAAAGACACCAGGCCCGATAATGCAGATGAGTTAAAGACCGCTATTGAAGCATCCTGGGCTTCCATAACACCTCAGCAATGCCACTGGCCGAATGCCTCCATGCCATGCCGTATTGATGCAGTAATCTGTGCAAAAGGATTCCCAACCAAGTACTGAGTGCATTAATTGACATTTTCAAATGTTTGATTTTGTTTTGCTCTTATAAATCTTTTTTTTTTTACTTGGTCTGAGAAAATATTCAAATTTTTTGAGATAGGATTTTTGAGTTTTCTTAAACTGTATGCCATAGTCTGCAATATTAAAATAATAAAAGGCTTGCAATATTTCTGAGACAGCCCTGTATACATATATATTTATATATGTTTTTATTTTTTATTTTATTTTATAATAATTTTTTTGTCTTGTGTTCTTTTTCTTTTCGTTTTTTCCTGTCCTACTCTGGACCGGCTGCGCCAAACACTAAATATAGCCAAACATTTAATACATTGAAATACAAATAAAGCAACAAGAGAAGTTACCCACACTTATTTTCTGTAAACTAAATCTGTACAGCAGATTTGGGCATCTAGATCAACAATATAAATTGAAATGGCTGGACAGGAGAGATTAAAAAAAAAAAAAAAATCCAATTTGGGACGTCTCATGGACCAGATTGTTTGGCTGTATGGGGACCCCCGGTATAGTCCTTTTCCTCCAATTATCATTTTGCGTTATTGAGTGCCCACACAAAGAGAAGAGAGGAAAGCTACAACCTGATTAAGAAGCCATCAGTTGCTGCAGATAGGACTACACTTAAGCATAAAGAAGCTGTGGGCGACAGTCATTTGTCTTGACTCCAGAGTCCTTCCTCTTCTATCTCCTGCCAACTGACTGCAATGAGATGTTACAGTCTTTGGAGCAGGACTTTGCTAAATAGAGATAACAATGTCCTTACAAAGAGAGACTCTGCTTTTCTTATCTCATCTCTCATCCATCTATCTTCTTTTTCACCGACAAACTCCATTGCACCTGCCTAGATTTATGTAACACTGATAATACTTTGATGTTTACACTTGTATTTTCTCTCTTATCTTGTTCTTCCTGTGCCCTTTAGACATCTTTCTGTTTCTTCTTTTAGTGAATAGGTTTCTGCTAAATTAGATAATAAGCGTTGAAGCCCACGAGAACCGTTTAAGGCCTAAATACAACAAAAGCACACATTGTTGTACAAACCCCGTTTCCATATGAGTTGGGAAATTGTGTTAGATGTAAATATAAACGTAATACAATGATTTGCAAATCCTTTTCAACCTTATTCAATTGAATGCACTACAAAAACTAGATATTTGGTGTTCAAACTCATAAACTTTTTTTTTTTAGCAAATAATAATTAACTTAGAATTTCATGGCTGCAACACGTGCCAAAGTAGTTGGGAAAGGGCATGTTCACCACTGTGTTATATCACATTTTCTTTTAACAAACGTTTGGGAACTGAGGAAACTAATTGTTGAAGCTTTGAAAGTGGCATTCTTTCCCATTCTTGTTTTATGTAGAGCTTCAGTCGTTAAACAGTCCAGGGTCTCTGCTGTCGTATTCTACGCTTCATAATGCGCCACACATTTTCGATGAGAGACAGGTCTGAAATGCAGGTGGGCCAGGAACGAACCCGCAGTCTTTTATTACTAAGCCACGCTGTTGTAACACGTGCTAAATGTGGCTTGGCATTGTCTTGCTAAAATAAGCAGGGGCGTCCGTGAAAAAGACGGCGCTTAGATGGCAGCATATGTTGTTCCAAAACCTGTATGTACCTTTCAGCATTATGATGCCTTCTCAGATGTGTAAGTTACCCTGGGCACTCATGCACCCCCATACCATCATAGATGCTGGCTTTTGAACTTTGCATCAATAACAGTCTAGATGGTTTGCTTCCCCTTTGGTCCAGATGACACAATGTCAAATATTTTCAAAAACAATTTGAAATGTGGATTTGTCAGACCACAGAACACTTTTCCACTGTGCATCAGTCCATCTTAGATGATCTCGGGCCCCGAGAAGACGGCAGTGTTTCTGGATGTTTTTGATAAACGGCTTTCGCTTTGCATAGTAGAGCTTTAACTTGCACTTACAGATGTAGCGACGAACTGTATTTAGTGACAGTGGTTTTCTGAAGTGTTCCTTAGCCCATGTGGTGATATCCTTTAGATATTGATGTCGGTTTCTGATACAGAGCCGTCTGAGGGATCGAAGGTCACGGTCATTCAATGTTGGTTTCCGGCCATGCCGCTTACGTGGAGTGATTTCTGCAGATTCTCTGAACCTTTTGACGATATTATGGACCATAGATGTTGAAATCTCTAAATTTCTTGCAATTGCGCTTTGAGAAACGTTGTCCTTAAACTGTTTGACTATTTGCTCACGCAGTTGTGGACAAAGAGGTGTACCTCCCCCCATCCTTTCTTGTGAAAGACTGAGCATTTTTTGGGAAGCTGTTTTTATACCCAGTCATGGCACCCACCTGTTCCCAATTAGCCTGCACACCTGTGGGATGTTCCAAATAAGTGTTTGATCAGCATTCCTAATTTTTTTCAGTATTTATTGCCACTTTTCCCAACTTCTTTGTCACGTGTTGCTGGCATCAAATTCTAAAGTTAATGATTATTTGCAAAAAAAAAATGTTTATCAGTTTGAACATCAAATATGTTGTCTTTGTAGCATATTCAACTGAATATGGGTTGAAAATGATTTGCAAATCATTGTATTCCGTTTATATTTACATCTAACACAATTTCCCAAATCGTATGGAAACGGGGTTTGTATATAATATATTCAGAAACAAAATTGACCAGCTATCCATTAGTTTTAACCACATTCAGATTTGTCTTCATTTAGCACAATATCTAGATGTTGGTAATTTATCTTTTACCTCTTTTGTTTTCTTAGGAATTCTAATGGGAGGATTCATTAAGATCATTGAGTTCCAGGAATTGGCCAACTGGAAGGTAAAGTTTGAACCATCATCTAATTTCAGATGTGTCTCTGTCTCTGCAACACTAGTCACAATTGATATTGTCAATTATTGGTGTTTTGGTTTGACGGTAATCATATGTGATTTTATTTTTAATATAAATGTGAATTGGATACCATCAACTTGTGGTTTTATTGAAAGCATTAAATATTAGGTTTTTACTGTACCTTATAATCCACCCTGTCGAGCTATTCCTCTAAGTACGTCATCCACATCAAATTAACCCCAACTGTCATCTCTTCTCCCTTTGCTTTGTATTTTGTTTTTTCCCGTTTACCTTTATTTTTGACTCTCTGCCTTGTCTTTCCTTCTGTTTTTCATGAATAATCTCTCATCTGTGCTTCTGTTACCTGCCCATTCTGGTTTTCACTGGCTGTCCCCTTTTGCCCCACATTCCCCATTTTTTTCTGGTGCTTGCAGTCTTTAATTAACATTCCTTGTACTCTGCCCCTGAGGAAAAGAATGAATGAACAAGAGAGGGAAGAGAGAGAAACACGGGGGGCAGGTTGGGTCAATGTTCCATACACACAGGCGGCCATTGTTTTTGTTTTTTTGTGTTTTTTTCTTTTACCTTGGGGGCCTCAGGGTGATAACCCCAGTTACGCGAGACCCAACCCTATTTAGAACCTGTGTCTTTGTGAATTTCTTCAATCTGACAGGATTGTATCAGCAGGAGCTTTATCATTTACAGTACTGTTGCTCCACAGCATAGTACGTATTATACAGTAATTATGCTGCGCTTATAATATGCTGCAAAGCTTCTTGCATACCCATATTTGTTTGCTCTTGGAAATTATAGAGAATGCAACCCATGATGCATTTCCATTATTTATCTCTGAACTATTGGGTTTTGAGAGAGCCCCAAAGATCAAAATGCACTGTGAAATCTAACCTACGTAATCACTGAGTAACACAGCCAGCAGTTTACTATGTCAAAATCAATTCCTTATACTCCTTGGTCTTTTAAAAAAGTTTCATGACAATAGTAAATGGAGGAAATATACTTCCCTTCTACTATTTCTTTATTTGTCTTTTTTAAAAAGTGGGTTCAAACTGGATACAGCTTTATACTTTTAGCTACCCTCAAAGAAAGCGTTCTCTTCCCCAGCAAGCATGTTTCCAGTTCTGGCCCACTTTACTAATCTATCAAGCCTTCAGCATCGCTAAGCAAATGAGGAAGGGTGTACAAACCCCAGAGACAGCCACATCCTGACATTAGAGGCTTTTCCTTTGTCTTTCACCACCAAGCTACTTCCTATGCCCATTCATATAAATTTCTTCATCAGAAGTTGTTTCCCTACTGTCCAGCATATTAAATACTAGGATGTTTTTTTAATTCCCTTTCATTCGTCTTGAGTTGAGTTCTAAAAAATTAAAAAGTAACACTCTATAGCAGGGGCTTTCAATAGCTTGGTTGCAATCATGTGACCTAGAGGCATGTCTGGGTATTTTCAGGCGATGGGCTAGATTCCCATTTGGCGAAGGTGTATTTACCTGAATCAGTGCAGATTTAGGCGTATTTTGAAAAGTTTAGAGGCAAATATAAAAGCGATCATGAAAAAAATATTTTAAATAGGATGGAATGGATTTTTACACTCTTTCAGAAAAACATAAAAAAAAAAAAATGATTTAAACCTTTTATTTTTGCCAAGACGTTGCTGCTACCTCACTTCACTTGACACTCACGGTGCTTGGAGAACAAAAGTTTGAGGGCACATTATGTATTTACATCTGGAGAGGTCCACAAAATAAGCATGAATCCGTGAAAGACAAAGTCAGATTTATCATGCATGGATAACTAACGTATTTGAATGACATAACGAGTTCTGTGCTACTGCGATCGTGATCCACGCTAATGAGAAAAAAGATAAGTTTGTTTGCAGTTGATTTAGTCTCATCTACAATTCATATTTGCCAGTTTTTATGGTGTGAAGTTTGTATTTTGTCTCATCATTTAGTTGTACGTGTCCCTGTTGTTCAGCATGAATCTTTGCTAGCACTATCAACATAAGATATGCTGTTGAGGCTACGAGAGATTTATTCATCCTTTTTTATTACTACTATTAAGGATATTTTTTGGATGCTAACACATACCACCAAGGGCACTATAATGTGGTCATCCGTGTCAAATAAAGCACTTGGCTTTCCTGCACAACAACAACAACTAAGCTTTTAATTTCTCTTACGAAAATTGAGAAAGAAAATACATTTGATTGGACCAACAATCACAACATTTATTACAAGGACTTAATCTGACATAAGTTGATTTGCACAACCAATAAAAAAAGTTTAAGGGCACATCATGTATTTACATCTGGAGGGGTCCACAAAACAAGCATAAATCCATGAAAGACAAAGTCAGACTTATCATGCATGTATTTACATCTGGAGGGGTCCACAAAACAAGCATAAATCCATGAAAGACAAAGTCAGACTTATCATGCATCGATAAGTAACGTATTTGAATGACATAACGAGTTTCTTGCTGCTGTGATCGTGATCCACGCTAGTGAGAAAAACGATAAGTTTGTTTGCAGTTGATTTCCTGCTACAAATTTAGTCTCATCTACAATCCATAATTGCAGTTTGTACGGTGTGAAGAATGAATTTTGTCTCATTATTTAGCTGTATATGTCCCTGCTGTTCAGCATGAATCTTTGCTAGCACTATCAAGATAAGATATGCTGTTGAGGCTACGAAAGATTTATTCATCCTTTTTTATTACTACTATTAAGGATATTTTTTGGATGCTAATACCACCAAGGGCGCTATAATGTGGTCATCCGTGTCAAATAAAGCACTTGGCTTTCCTGTACAACAACAACTAAGCTTTTAATTTCTGTTATGAAAATTGAGAAAGAAAATACAGTAGATTGGACCAACAATCACAATATTTATTACAAGGACTTAATCTGCCATTAGTTTATTTGCTCAACCAGGTCTTTGTAGTTATATTTAGGCATAGCAACCATAAAAGAACACAAACTTAAGCAATCTTTTGTCCTTACTTAACGTTGAGTTCTGCTATCAAACACTACTAATATAGTAGAGAATAAACGCGATTGTATTCCACAAGATGAGTGATATTTTTAAGAGCCATTTCCTTTGACAAACTTTAGTTTTTTCCCCTGACTTTATTATCTTTATGAACCCCTTTATGAAAGTTCTTTCCTGTCTCTCTATTTGAACGACTAGAACACCCAAGAACAGAACAGCAATATGGCATTTTCTGCTCTAACGCTACACTCACTCTCACTTGTTTTAATGCTAAACTCAAGCTGCTAGACCATTGTGTCAATTAAGCCACAAAGAAGTAAAACGGATGTGACGTCACATGCAGCCCTGCTACAGGCGGGTAGTGGGCCAGATGTGAGCCTAACTCCCCAAATAATGAAACCATTCAGTCTCACAAGAGAATTACTCAAATCACGCAGCATGCAACACAACAGCGAGGCATTCGCCTCACAATGAAGTCGCAGTAAGAAGAAAACGACTCATGAAAAGATTAGATTGGGTACTATCTGTTAGGCAGCAATATCCAAATTTCGACTTGGTATCCATTTAAAGAGAAAAACAGGAAGTGTTTTTTACATCATACATTTAATTTGAAATTAAATACATTTTATCACGAAAGGATAAGTATTATGGGAACCATACAGTGCACATGCAAGGCACCTCCACAAGCCCAGGGATTGTGGAGGTTTTTTTGGCTGGGTCACAAAACACTGCAGATGCACTTAAAAGTATTTTACAACTTTGCATGTAAGACCTACACATTGAGCTTTTAACTGTTGAACTTGTTTCCACAGATGTATTAATTAATAATTATAAAAGTAGTTATAATTAAATATGTGTTTGTGAAGGACTTCATGAGGTTCTTTGCATCTCGAATGTGACGTTGTAGCTGTCAGTGTATCATTAATTCGACTATATTGTCTTATATCTGGGCTACTGCAGTGACATTTTGCTGCTGGGGGAAGAGATCCAGTGTGTCCAGAGTGCTTTTCTTTTGCATGTTGTCGTCCATGATTGACAGTTTAGCTTTTCTTTCACTTACATATGTTGCAGTACCGATCGGTTAATCTTCAAAAACCTTAGAAACAAAGTTACATGACAGCTCAGAAAAAGCTAAAGCATAGACTTTTTCTAAGAATAATAAAACAGGCTAAAGGGAATAGTTAGATAATATGGAAGTGCATTGACAATCTATCTGGGAGAGAGCGGACTAGAAAATTGACCCATTGAACTTGACATAAACTCCTGCAACAAAGGAACACACATACCTGGTAAACAAGCCACTGTAAATTATAGCCTAGTGGTCGCTAACTTGTTCAACAAACAACTCCTTTGTAACCTAAATCTTGGAACTGAGTAAACCCTCGAACACTACATCAACATCTTCTGCTCACTCTGCTGAGACTATGGCCTGTGGTCTTAAAGGAGGACTACAACTCACTCTGATGAATATGAAATGTGTGAGTGAAGGGAAGGTGAATAAAATGATGTCCTCACTCTCAAACTCAAAAGCTAAAGACTCATGGGTACATACATGATCCACTTTTACTAAAAAAATACCAACAGGTTTTTGCAAGACCAATAATTTACACAATTAACCAGTCATTAAAAGAATGTGTATTCCCATCCTCCTTCAAAACTGCAATTATAACACCCATTTTCAAATCAGGAAACAAAAAGGACTTAAAGAACTATAGAACAATCAGTATACTTCCTACTGTTTCTAAGATTATTGAAAAAATTGTTGCCTAACAGCTGATTGAGAACTTTGATAATGGAAATATGTTACATCCCATGCAGTTTGGCTTCAGATCCAAACACTGCCGACACATCATGCTGTTACTTCCTCGAGGTGATCAAGTCCAGCCTGGACAAGGGACGGGTTGTTTGGGCCGTTTTCCTGGATCTACGTCAGGCATTTGGCACAGTTAATCACTCAGTGCATCTGACAAAATTACAGAATTTCTGTCTCTCCACAAATACTATAAGGTGGCTTCAATCTTACCTCGCAGATTGCTCCCAGTGCGTAAGAATAAATGACAAAACTTTGCCGCTCAGCTCCTGTACCACAGGAGTACCTCAAGGGTCCATTCTGGGGCAACTGTTCTTCTGTTTGTACATTATTGACCTACCATCCGTTTGTGAGGATGTGGAGATCTTAATGTATGCTGTCGACAAAGTCTTCTTTACTCACGGTTCTGATGCAAATCTGGTTGCAGCTCAGTTATCCGAGACAGACCAAAGCAACAAAGTGACTGAACAAGTCCTGCTGAACACAGATAAAACTGTCACAGTGAGTTTTTCAAACAAACCAAATCAAAGTGTTCTCCCAAACATCTATGTTTGGGAGAACATAGATGATGATCAGTAATGCTGAGGAAGTTAAATACCTAAGCGTGATGCTGGATCCTACACTGAATTTAAAAAATCTTGTTAAAAAGGTATGTCATGTTCTGAAATATAACATTGCCAACTTGTGAATTGTGAATTATATTTGTAGATTCCTAAAGTAGCCTTAAGCTTGACGCTCCTCTACTATCACATTCACTCCGCTTGCTGCGGCAGCAACAAAACAAAACTCCAGACGTTCTTCTTCGTTTGTATGGTTTACTTGTGATCTTAATAATTCAAAACATAAAACAGTCACAATGTGGGAACAAATGAATGACAAAATAAAGAGAATTTGTTGCAGTACTAGTTAGAAAAAGTATGAATGAGAATAAGTATGAGTGAGGTCAAAAAACTGTGTGGCTCGATTCCACCGCACCTGACAGCAATTACCCATGACACCTTGCGTCCAAAAAACCCCCTTACCACACAGATCCTTCAGCCATATATGCACTTAAAACAGTTACGTCATCAAATAATTTTGACAAATGTAATAATTACAATTAAAGTGAGCTTTATATAATTACTCTAAGCATTCAATATATCAATTTTCTTATCATGCAAATAAAGTAAATAGTCTCATTTTGACTGAATAAACATAAAGCACCTTCCATAAAATGTAAATTAATTTAAACAGCATTTAGGCTCCTACAATATTTATATAGCACTTTTTCTCTAGTGACTCAAAGCGCTTTACATAGTGAAACCCAATATCTAAGATACATTCAAACCAGTGTGGGTGGCACTGGAAGTAGGTGGGTAAAGTGTCTTGCCCAAGGACACAACGGCAGTGACTAGGAAGGCGGAAGCGGGAATCGAACCTGCAACCCTCAAGTTGCTGGCACGGCCACTCTACCAACCAAGCTAAACCATTAGGAGCTTTTTATCATTGGAAGCAGCTAAATCATTTTTCAATGCAATGATCATATCACATATCTTGTACTGTATGTCATCACGGTCTCAAGCCAAACAGACTGTTTTAAATTATCTCAGATCATTACATAACCAAGCACTAAAAATCCTTGATAAAAAAGCCTCGGCGATACCACGTTTGCAACATACTTGAAAAATACAGTAAACTTAGCTTTGAAAATGTGATGAGGTACTCCAATATCTACCTGGTACATAAGATCCTAAATGATGCAGCTCCTCCTCCCTTAAAAATATACGTACAGCTATGCTCGCAATTAATAATCAGTGTTAAGGTTTGTATCTAGGGGTGACTAATGTTCCCCCCAAAAATGTCTGCCTTCTCTCAATAAACATTTTCCTACCAAACAATCAAATAATGGAATGGGACCCCAGAGAATCTAAAGAACAACTCAAGTTTTCAATTTCTCACAGGCAGTCAAAGACTGGCTTATAGACCATCAGTCCTGCTCACACTAACAATACCAGGCAGGAAGTTGACCATCAGATGAGAAATACCAAGAGGGAGCAGTCTGATGACCACCAGAGTAACAGTCTTATCTTGTAACATCACAATCTTGTTTACGTATACAGTACCAATGAGGTGTATGGCCATTGAATGATATGCTGATGGGTACCATCTGATGGTTACTGCACTCTATGCTGTGGTTTGTGGACTTTGATAAAAACGGCTGCACTTTATATACTTCTGCACTTTAAATGAAGCTGCTAAAATACTGTAACTTGACCGCCCACTGATTTGTAACTCACATAACCTTTATGTATTGTACTAGTGTTTTAAATTGCTTAACATTATGTAAATTCTCGTTTGTTGTGTATTTTTAATCCTGTGTAATTTTATTTGTGGATGTTAAATGCACCATAAAAGGACTACAGATGGAAATTAGCATGGTGCTAAATCTGTTGCAGCCATCTTCTTAATTTACCTGCACATTTTCCTTCAAATAAACAAATACAAACAACCAAACGGTGGCTTTCAAACTCAAATGAAGAAGTCCGGGCGATTTGTGTCTCTGACGCGGGGAACACAAAGGCTCGCTTTGTTTGCTAGCGCTCTGGTTTGTTAATATGTGGTTCCAATCACTGTCACTCAGACGGTTATGCTTCTGACTGTAGGTAAAAAAAACAAAGTGTTCTACCAGCGAGACATATTTTCACTAAACAAACAATAAATATTGCTACATTTTAATCTTGTGAGCTTCATGACCCCCTCATCATAAGAAAACTCTAAAATGTTGATGTTATTAACTAATAACATCACAAAATGATTACCGGACTAAAGTGAGCACCGGGATATAAGCTGCACCCACTAAATTTTAGAAGAAAAAAAATATGGCACTGGACTATAAGCTGCAGATAGGTACGTTGTGAAATTACTCATTTGCACAAAAACAAAATCGAGCTCACCAATCAGCTCACCAATCAGCCCACCAATCAGCCAATAAGTAGTAAACAGTGACATTTTGGTGAATTTACAAAAATTAAACAATCCAAAAAGAATGCCATTGTTAGTTAATAATTCTAACAAAGACACTCATAAACGTGTTGGCATAGTATCTAATGCTAGCTTATTCATTTTACCATAGCACGTACAAATATGCATAAAAATATTCCTACAGACATCACACATTGGATAGTTTCGTAAGTAAAAAATGTCTTACCTATACTGTAAAACTTCCAAACTTTGCTTGGAGTTCTAAATTAAGAATACGAGTAAAAACGTTATGGACGGCTTGAAGACGAAACAGCAACTGTACTTACGGTAGGTTCATAGCACAGTCTAAACGGAAGGGCAATGCAGCAACTGCAACAAGCCAACTCGCCCAAAAGATGGCTCTGTAGCACACACATAGATTCAATGTGTTTGTTTTATTTTAAACTATATACATTATAGCCAGCCGTCAGCAAAGAAAAATCCATAAATCTTAATTTCCCCTCGGGATTATTAAAGTGTTTCTGATTCTGATTCTGATTAGCCGCACAGTTTATAAACTGCAGGGTTCAAAGCCTACGGAAAAAAAACGAGTAGCTATTAGTCCGGAATTTACAACAATTATTTTCACCAGAATAATCAATTTATTTTAAAATTTGATTAATCAGAGTCGACTACTTACTTCCATAAATTAAGTTAAATTGAAAAAAAAAAACACCAAAATATTTTTTAATTTGACTGTGAACATTTTTAAGATGTTTTACATGAATGCATGTTATTAGCTCAAAACCTGGGAACAGTATATTTTGAAGTGTACATCTTCAACAATACAAATAAGGTGCTGATATACACCAACAGATAATGTATTGAACACATTCCTAAACATAATTTAGTGTGCAGTTAGAGGCAAATCCATAAATATTAGGACTGTCACAAATCTAAACTTTTTGGGCTTGAAATAAAACAAGATGTGTTTTAACTGCAGACTTTCAGCTTTAATTTTAAAGTGCCTCCCACGTTTTAAGGTCCCAAAAGTATCGGGACTATTACCTACTCCGCTGTTCCCTGGCTAGGTGTGTCTTATTCTCTCATAATCCCATTTACAAGGAGCAGATACAAAAAGGTACTGAGTTCATTTCAAGTTTGCCTTTTGTATTTGAAATCTGTTTATGTAAACTCTCAATACGAGATCTAAAGAGCTGCCAATCCTACCAGTGAATTGCTTGATTAATCTGCGTTTATACATGATTAATGCAATATTTATTGGGGTTATTATGTATGTACATGTGTTACCGTAACGCATTAATTTGGACAGTCTTACTAAATATATATATATATATATAAGCATTTGTTTGGCCTGTTGACACGATTACATGGGAAATTATGCAAATTAGATTATGACATTTCCACCCCTACAAATCCCCCCATATGTTTTTAAACTTGTATTACACATGCACACAGGGAGCATTAAGGCTGCCAAACTGCTGTGCATGCATCAAATGCCATGTGGCTCAGATGTTAATATTCATGTTTGACCTTTCACTTTCCCTGAAGAGCAAAGTTCCAGTAGAGATTTAGGTTGAGGTAGCACAGCAACCTTTAAAGCATTCATTACTGCCTTTTCTACTGTTTTAGTCAGAAGTATGCTAAAGAAGAGCCACAAACTCCTACCATACAGGACAGGACGTCCGCCGTATGTGATCCCTACTCTATGCCTGACCTAGTTTTAACAGCAATGTGTCGACACACTGTTTTGGTGTTTTAAGTCCTGAATGAATTATTAAATTGGCAAAATATATGAAAAAGACTAAAGATTATCGAATCATGTTTTGCTAAAATGGGTGTTGCCTCCACTGATCCTTTTCTGTTCTATTTTATTGTTTTCTTTTTAATTTTTTCTTCAAATGTGTCCCACTTTTTAGTTCTTCTTAGGTCCGACACACACTGTAATTATTGTTACTGTTAATATTTGCAATATTTTAAGTTAATTCCCTTTTAAATATATTTAGTTCAATTTTTGTAGCTACAAATGCTGTAATCATTATTTAGCACATAACTCCCCTCTAGCTCGACAGTTCTAAATATTTCTGTCTTACATAGTAGTAATACTTTCCATTGAGGTCGTCCTGCAAGTAACAATAAATTAGTAAAATTGATTACAAACTTTGAATGTTTTTTATTTTTTTATTTTTACTGCAACCAATACCCACACCGCTATCTAGAAAATCACTACTTTCACCACTAACCAACAAACAACTAAGACATACTTATAACCTTGCAACATGTGTTCTTATTGCGAATACCTGGTAAATAAAAAAATCTAAACAAATACAGCTACTGGCCCTAATTCACCACAAGAGGTCACTTTTCCATCCTTGTTCTCCATGGGTGTACTGTGCTAGGGGCTGATGACTGTAGACTGTGTTCAAGTCCATCTGCTTGTGGGGTCATTGGAGCAGAGAAGCTTTTCCAAGCTGTCAAGACTGCAGAGAACACAAAGAGAGACATTGTTGGGTAGATGGAATAAATATGGACTGGCTCTCTTGAACCATTATGAGAGAGAACTGATAGAAATGTTGCATCAGCCACCACCCAAAAATATATTTTTCCTTCTTATTCTTATAATGCCCTCTGTGTTTTGAGTATAACATGCACCAAGTGCAATAATAGCTTCTATTTAAATTTATAGTGAGTATAATACATGAATACATGATGCATGTGCATTGTCAGTGTGTGTGCACATACAGCACATGTAGCAAACGGAGCATAATGCTCAGACTCACTGGCAAGCAGAGAGCAATGCACGGGCACATGATGCCTACGCCTGACCTAGGAGGCTGCCCCATTTATTTGAGAAGCAACGATGATTTCATTACATTACTGAAATACTCAGAAAGCTAAACTCAGACTGTGTGCGTGCATGTAGATTATACTGAGAAAAGAATTAACGTGTTTGCTATAGCATGTGTGTTTGAATATGTTTGTAGATCTGTAAGAATGCATGCTTGAATTAGCTGGCAGGCTGTCACCGGTGTGTGCGTATATGTATGTGTGTGTGTTCATTTGTGCGTGTGTGTGTTTGTGTGATTGTGCGTGCATATACGTGTGCATTAGCCAGTCATCTCGATGCCAACATGCCTTGTCAGATAAGGTTCAACTACTTGCAGTTAAAGCTTGGCTTTTTTTATTCCTGTGTGTGTTTGAATGCCCTGTGTTTCAATTTCTGTGCTGATTAGCATCAAGATCACTATTTGGATGAAACCCAATTTGTGCAGTATGAGAACAAATATGCAAAGTAAAACAGTTCAATAAAGTATTTGTATGTGTTATATTTTTACCCTCCTGTTATATCAAACAAATTAGCATGTTGGATTTCTCTAAAGTTGCAGTCAAGGTAATTGGCTTTTGGGAAGCTGTAAATATATTTTGTGAATGTCTGACTTTTGAAGTATTACTAATTTCTTTAATTACTGCTTTTTTGTTTTTAAAGGAGGAGGAAATGTTCCGACCCAATATGTTCTTTCTTTTGCTCCTGCCACCAATCATCTTTGAATCTGGATACTCGTTACATAAGGTACAGCAGAATATAGACTTTTCAACTCAGCCTTAAAGGACTACTGAAACGAGATTTTCTTATTCAAACGCAGATAGCAGGTCCATTCTATGTGTCATACTTGATCATTTCGCGATATTGCCATATTTTTGCTGAAAGGATTTAGTAGAGAACATCCACGATAAAGTTTGCAACTTTTGGTCGCTAATAAAAACGCCTTGCCTTTGCCGGAAGTCGCAGACAATGTGCGCGTGACGCCACTGGTTTTAGGGCTCCTCACATCCTCATATTGTTTACAATGTGACCCACCAGCAGTAAGAGCAATTCGGACCGAGAAAGCGACAATTTCCCCATTAATTTGAGCGAGGATGAAAGATTTGTGGATGAGGATATTGATAGTGAAGGCCTAGAAGAAAAAGGAAAAAAAAGTTTAAAAAAAACAGGCGAGGGCAAGTGAGAGCGATTCAAATATTTTTAGACACATTTACTAGGATAATTCTGGAAAAACCCTTATCTGCTATTGTGTTGCAAGTGTTTTAGTGAGATTAAATAGAACCTGAAGTCGGAGGGGTGTGGCCACGGGTGTCTTGACGCCAGAGTCTGTGAGGGAAGTCACGCAGCTGATCTCCGGTAAGAGGCGACTTTATACCACAATTTTCTCACCGAAAACTGCCGGTTGACATGTAGTCGGGATACATGTTCGCTTGACCGCTCTGATCCATAATAAAGCTTCACCTCCGGGAATTTTAAACAAGGAAACACCGGCTGTGTTTGTGTGGCTAAAGGCTAAAGCTTCCCACCTCCATCTTTCTACTTTGACTTCTCCATTATTAATTGAACAAATTGCAAAAGATTCAGCAACACAGATGTCCAGAATACTGTGTAATTATGCGATTAAAGCAGACTACCTGTAGCTTGGATCGGGCTGGAAAATAATGTCCGCTACAACCCGAGAAGTCAAACGCACGCGTCATCATACCGCGATGTTTTTAACACGACACTTCGCGGGAAATTTTAAATTGCAATTTAGTAAACTATAAAGGCCGTATTGGCATGTGTTGCAATGTTAATATTTCATCAATGATATATAAACTATCAGACTGCGTGGTCGGTAGTAGTGGGTTTCAGTAGGCCTTTAAAGTGTTTGGAGAAAAAAAGTATCCAATTTCAGTTCGTACTGTAATGTTTAACTGTTTTTCATTGCCAGTTTTGTTTTTGTTACCTTTATGTCTGCACAAGATGCATCAAGTTTGCTTAGCATGAAAGTACATTAACCCTTCAAATATCAGTTATGCTGTTTACAGTCATTACAGTATTGTAACAAATGTTTAAGAAACTCTGTTGTATGCAATAACAGATTTAAATCAGTAACTTGGTTGTTTATTATTGTAATATTCCACAGTGGTTCAGAATTGTTGATCCAAATACCAACAAAATAATGTTGACACGTTTTGATAAAAACCTACTGAATTAAAATACTGTATGTGCTTTGCTTGATTTTTATATGATGTAACTATTATAACAATGGTTTACCATAACGATCATATCATGAATACTTAAAATATGTTCTTGTGTACATTTAGGGTAACTTCTTCCAAAATATTGGCTCCATCACCCTGTTTGCTGTGATTGGCACAGCTATCTCCGCCTTCATAGTTGGAGGAGGAATCTACTTCCTTGGACAGGTAACATTTGCTCAGGCTCTGGTTTTGTTAAAAGACACGCAATGCTGTGTCTTGAAGTATGACGTGTTTTCTCATTGATTTAAACAGCACAAAAAGACACGTAGTGTTTTTAAGTTCCTCCACATAAAGGGATCCAAAGACCAAACCAGTTAAGTTTAGAAAATGAAACTACAGGGATAATATAGTTGGCTTCATTTTTTTCCCTCCATTTTTCTGCTTACTTTTGTATTTGAAGTTATCATTACATTTATGTAGTGCTGCATTTGAACAATTGTATTGTTGATCATAGAGGTAAATTATTTTTATTCATTATCAATAGTGCTATTTCTGTAGGTATTTGTATTGCTCCATTTGTAGTATAATAATGTTCATTGTCATTTCTGTGTTATTTACATCAGTAACTGTTTCATTTGCTATCACTTTTACTATCAAATGTGAACATATTGTATTTGCTGATGTTGTTCTGTTGTTGTCGTTGTTGTTATTGTTGTGTTTGCTATTGTTGTTTTTATCTCTCTGTCCTCCCTTTTTCTCTTTCTATCTCTTTCTATCGGAAATGATTATATAAATACAAATGATAATATAAATACATTTAATGAAGTCAAATACAAATAAGGCAACAAGAGAAGTATCCCACACTTCTCTTTTGTAAAATAAATTTGTGCAGCCAAAATGGGCATCTACATCAACAATATGGTTTGCCTGAGAAGCTGGACAGGACAAAAAAAAAAGAAAGAAAATGGAACCACAGACCACAGCGTTATGGTTTTATTGAGAACAATGACTGAAGACCAACATGTGTTATGTGTCTTCAGTTGTTTTGCAAATTATATACACACACATGTGTGTGTATATATATATATATATTAGGATCAATGTTGAAGTCCCCACATAGTTCTTTTGTGACTGATTTTAGTAAAGTTGCCTTAATCCAGTTTTAAAACGTATCAATGTTTGCCTTAGGTGATCTATATATGCAGATGATTAATCTTTTTCTGCTTTTTCAAAACGTATTTCAATTATTAGAAATTCTAAGATATTATCAATAGTTAATGACATCAAAGACAAAGTACCTCTCCCTCCATTTGTGTTGGCTCTGTTGATATAATTTACTTCATGTTTCTGAGATAGCGATCACTTTCAAGGGTTCCTTGAATAGTTCCAAAAAATGTTTCACGTTGTTGTGGTTTGCATACAAACTTTTACTGTTGAAATGAATAATATATAACCCTGTCATTATATTGTTTGTCTGTATTATAAGAACAGTTATTCCTGATATGAAAGAAAAAAATCGTATCAGGAAATATGTCATTATCTAATTCCAAACTATTGTGATCCATACTGCAGAAGGTTTTCAATTCCATATATTCCTGTTCAGCAATATTTTGTGTTGCTCTATGAAGGTCTATAAGTGTAAATAAATGTGAACCTGATTTACAGTTAATCTTGTTCGGTAATCCCTTGGAGCGTTGTAGTTTTGTAGATTAATGCCTGTTTGTTGTCTGTCAGACTCCATTATTGTTGTTATTTTTGTGGTTGATCTAGGAGCTTCAATATCTGTCCAGATCCTTGATGTCTTTGACAACTAGTTATCTTTTGCCTTTGGACCTCCATTCAGTTTGATGTAGATGTTGTAGTCGGCGCTCCAAGTTCCCTGAATTTTCTCCTGTTTCCTCAAGTCGTGTGCTTTCTTGGCAATATCTGCATTGCGTTTAGTGCGTTTGTTCATATATGTAGTTGTACCCTTCAGCTTCTTTCCCTGTTTTAACAATGCCGTTTTAGATTTTCTGTTGGCAGACTTCACAATTACTGCCGTTGTGTTCTCTTCTATTCAGTGAAATGCATTCATCAATGGTGTTAATATCAACATCAATTCCCTTTGATTGCAGAAAGTTGACCACTTTTTCTGGCTCTGTTGAAGCAGCGTCCATTTTGTCTGGTTCTGTTCTGTTGTCAACTGCTCTTGCATAGGATCAAGAATTTATGTGCAGCCCAGCCATTATGATGTCATTCTGTCATGTAAACTGATCCATTTCCCCTTTGATGGTTTCCTAGCATTATTATTCCCCAGATTGGTAATATCTTGTTGTCTGGTATTGAGCTCTTAACTCAATGCTGCCATCTCTTCCCTGAATTTCTCCACATCAGTGTTATCTTTTTGCATGGCATGCAACTCTTGGTGCACTGCTGCTATCTCCTTTTTTATGTTCTCCACAACACTGCTGTTGTTTCAAATAATGTTGTCTTGCTGGTTGGCATTCAACTGTTTGTACAATTTTGTATTCTCCTCTTTCAGGTTATCCATCTCCCGTCTTAATGCTGTGTTGCCTTCACTGAGAATCTTAATTTCTTTTCCGAACTGTCTATTTTCTATCATATCACATTTCTATCATATCGACACAATATTGTTTTCTTTCTCTGATCATCTGTTCTTGAAGATCTTAGACATCTTAATCTGTTCTTGTAAATTTCTACATCTTTTTGGTACATCATTGATAATCTCTTCCTGGAGATTGTTGACATCGCTTCATGCCTCATTAACATTGTCCGGTTCCACTTCTGGCAATGCTCTATTGCTCCTGATAAATAATTAATATATTCGGTTATCAAGACTATATTTTTAAGACTGTATATGAAAGTTCGACTCCGACCTTGTTTACTTCCTCGACGACATCTTTAAAGTTTTGTAATCAATCAGAACTATCAAGCAGCTTAAATGTGCCAAACAGGGATTGGTGTGGAGAGAGTGTTTTGCATGTTTCTCATAATGCATTGCAGATTATTTAAATGGGAGTCATTTTGAATTATGTGTTGTGACATTTTTTATATATCCACAAAGCTCAGTGAGCAAATTGTGTTATGTGATCATGTGTGTTGACTTTAGTTTATTTGCGCCATGAGTGGTAAAGGTTGTTTGGATTGAGTCATATATAAAAATGATGTGCTGTGTACACCAGCCCACACCTTTTCAGCAGGCGGCCTGATTTTAAAATGACCAATATGTAAAAAAAACAAACCATCGAAGTTGGCACATTGTGTAAATCGTAAATAAAAACACAATACAATGATTTTAAAATCCTTCTCAACCTATATTCAATTGAAAAGACTGTAAAGACATGATACTTAACATTCGAACTGGTAAACGTTGGTATTTTTTGCATATATTAGCTCATTAGGAATTTGATTCCTTCAACATGACTGAGAAAGTTGAGAGATGCTCATCAAAAACTTATTTGGAACATCCCATGCAAATAATCATTAACTTTAGAATTTGATGCCAGCAACACGTGACAAAGAAGTTGGGAATGGTGGCAATAAATACTGATAAAGTTAAGGAATGCTCATCAAAAACATATTTGGAACATCCCATAGGTAAACAGACTAATTGGGAACAGGTGGGTGCCATGACTGGGTATAAAAGCAGCTTCCATGAAATGCTCAATCATTCACAAACAAGGATGGGGCGAGGTTCACCACTTCATGAACAAATATGTGAGCAAATTGTCGAACAGTTTAAGAACAGCATTTCTCAACGAGCTATTGTAAGGAATTTAGGGATATCACTATCTACGGTCCGTAATATCATCAAACTGTTCAGAGAATCTGGAGAAATCACTGCACGTAAGCGGCAATACCCTTGACATTTGATCCCTCAGGCGGTACTGCATCAAAAACCATCAGTGTGTAAAAGATATCACCACATGGGCTCAGGAACACTTTAGAAACCCACTATCAGTAACTACAGTTTGTCGCTACATCTGTAAGTGCAAGTTAAAAGTCTACTATGCACAGCAAAAGCCATTTACAGTATCAACAACACCCAGAAACGCAGCCGGCTTCGCTAGACCCGAGCTCATCTGCGATGGATTGATGCAAAGGGAAAAAGCGTTCTGTGGTCTGACGAGTCCACCATTCAAATTGTTTTTGGAAACTGTGGACGTTGTCTCCTTCGGAACAAAGAGGAAAAGAACTGTCAAGACTGTTATAGGCGCAAAGTTAAAAAGCCAGCATCTGTGATGGTATGTGGGTGTATTAGTGCCTAAGGCATGGGTAACTTACACATCTGTCAAGGCACCATTAATGCTGAATGTACTGTACTTACAGGTTTTGGAGCAACATTTGTTGCCATTCAGGCAATGTTATTTTGGATGCCCCCTGCTTATTTCAGCAAGACAATGCCAAGCCACGTGTTACAACAACATAGCTTCATAGTAAAAGAGTGCTGGTACTAGACTGGCCTGCATGTAGTCCAGACCTGTCTCCCATTGAAAATGTGTGGCACATTATGAAGCGTAAAATAAAACAAAAGAGACCACGGACTGTTGAACATTTTAAGCTGTACACCAAGTAAGAATGGGAAAGAATTCAACCTGAAAAGCTTCAAAAACTGGTCTCCTCAGTTCCCAAACAATTACTGAGTGTTGTTAAAAGGAAATGCCATGAAACACAGTGGTAAAAATGCCCCTGTGCTAACTATTTTGCAGTGTGTTGCCGCCATTATATTCTTAAGTTAATGATTATTTGCCAAAGAAAATTAAGTTTCTCCGTTCGAACATTAAATATCTTGTCTTTGCAGTCAATTCAATTGAAAATATGTTGAAAAGCATTTGCAAGATGGTGGCAAAATTGTAGCAATTACACTGTCAGATATTTCAAATTCAGGTGGAGTCACCCCGCGGCCTAGATTCCTTATTAATAAACTCATGACAGCTTGTGGGCCAAAATGAACACGCCCCCATGCCGCACTTGGCCCATGAGCAGTAGTTTAAAACCCCTGACTTAGGCCATGTCCCCACGACCACGGATACTTAATAGATGCATATTTTTTTCTGCGTTAAGGCCTTTTGTCCACACGCAAACGCATACTTTAGTTTATAAAAATGCAAACTTTTGCAAACGCTGGCCAAGGTGAAAAGTTCCAAAATTCCCCAGCGTGTACACAGCTTAAACGGAGACTTATACTCAGTCACGGAAAAGTTTTGTATATAAATGATTTCAATGGCATCTAATACAAATGGCGGAATTTTTACAAACCCCGTTTCCACATGAGTTGGGAAATTGTGTTAAATGTAAATATAAACGGAATACAATGATTTGCAAATCATTTTCAACCCATATTCAGTTGAATGCACTACAAAAACAAGATATTTGATGTTTAAACTCATAAACTTTATTTTTTTTTTACAAATAATAATTAACTTAGAATTTCATGGCTGCAACACGTGCCAAAGTAGTTGGGAAAGGGCATGTTCACCACTGTGTTTCATCACCTTTTCTTTTGACAACACTCAATAAACCTTTGGGAACTAAGGAGACACATTTTTGAAGCTTTTCAGGTGGAATTTTTTTTCCCATTCTTATTTTATGTACAGTTTAGGTTGTTCGGAAGTCCAGGGTCTCCGTTATGGTATTTTAGGCTTCATAATGCGCCACACATTTTCAATGGGAGACAGGTCTAGACTACAGGCTGGCCAGTCTAGTACCCGCACTCTTTTACTATGAAGCCATGCTGTTGTAACACGGGAATTGGCATTGTCTTGCTGAAATAAGCAAGGGCGTCCATGATAACATTGCTTGGATGGCAACATATATTGCTCCAACTCCTGTATGTACCTTTCAGCATTAATGTTGCCTTCACAGATGCGTAAGTTACCCATGCCTTGGGCACTAATGCACACCCATACCATCACAGATGCTGGCTTTTATACTTTGCACCTAGAACAGGTCTGATGGTTTTTTTCCTCTTTTCCTCAATTTGAAATGTGGACTCGTCAAACCACAGTCCATCTTAGCTGATCTCGGGCCCAAGGAAGCCGGCGGCGTTTCTGGATGTTGTTGATAAATGGCTTTGGCTTTGCAGAGTAGAGTTTTAACTTGCACTTACAGATGTAGCGACCAACTGTAGTTACTGACAGTGGCTTTATGAAGTGTTCCTGAGCCCATGTGGTGATATCCTTTACACACTGTTGTCTCTTTCTGATGCAGTACCGCCTGAGGGAACGAAGGTCCGTTATATCATCGCTTACGTGCAGTGATTTTTCCAGATTCTCTGAACCTTTTGATGGTATTACGGACCGTAGATGGTGAAATTCCTAAATTTCTTGCAATAGCCCGTTGAGAAATGTTGTTCTTAAATTGTTTGACAATTTGCTCACGCATTTGTTCACAAAGTAGTGACCATTTTCCAATCCTTGTTTGTGAATGACTGAGCATTTCACGAAAGCTGCTTTTATACCCAATTACGGCACCCACCTGTTCCCAATTAGCCTGCACACCTGTGGGATGTTCCAAATAGGTGTTTGATGAGAATTCCTCAACTTTATCAGTATCTATTGCCACCTTTCCCAACTTCTTTCTCACGTGTTGCTGGCATCAAATTCTAAAGTTAATGATTATTTAAAAAAAAAAAAAAGTGTTTATCAGTTTTAACATCAAATATGTTGTCTTTGTAGCATATTCAACTGAGTATGGGTTGAAAAGGATTTACAAATCATTGTTTTCCGATATATTTACATCTCACACAATTTCCCAACTCATACAAAAACGGGGTTTGTATTTTTCGTATATGTTTTTAATCTGCAAGAAGATTATAAGGGGGTCCTCTGCTGTAAGTGGTCCCTGGTCCCAAAACTTTTGACAAGCCCTGGTGTAGATGATTATGATTTAGTATTTTTTGCTATTTCTTTTTTTTTTTCAATACAGGCAGATGTGATCTACAAGATGACCATGACAGATAGGTGAGTATTGTCTTCTTACAATAATAATATTACAGTAAATATTTCTATATATCATTGTTATACATAGATTACAGTATATCTTCCTAAACTTGCTTTTCCTCTGCTGAAGTTTTGCCTTTGGCTCACTCATCTCAGCTGTGGACCCTGTTGCCACAATAGCCATCTTTAATGCCCTCAATGTGGATCCTGTCTTAAACATGTTGGTGTTTGGTGAGAGCATCCTAAACGACGCAGTTTCCATCGTCCTTACAAAGTAAGAATATATTTCTTTGAAAGTGGTAGTTTTTTGTTTTTTTTTACTTTGTAAGGCAAATACTGGCACACTTTTTGCTCTTCTTGATGTTGACACAGTTGTCACAAAGGAACTGTGAATATAAGACACTAAAAAGGGCTCAGGTGAAGTGATGGGTACTGCCCATGCACTGACATAAAGAGAGAAACAAAACTAAAATCCACAGTATCAACACGGCTGTATGGGTTTTCTATAAACAAAGGCAATAGTGTTAATTCATTATCCATATATTAACTCCAGGAATAAAAGCTATTTTGGCAATAGGAATATCTAACTAGCAGCAACTAATGAGGACAATAATTTCTGCCTGTTCCATACACACCTCCACACATGATCACAAAAAATCTTGATAGACTTGTATAACAGAAACTCAATACTTATCTTTTCAGTCACGTACAGCTGAATGTGGCACTCTGCTGGTTGAGTACATTTTTTGTCATTAATACTTAATTTTTATTTTTATTTTTTAAGAAACAGTCTGTTGTTCATAATAATGTCTACGAAACATCACGTTCCTGGAGTTCAAGTGCCTGTTAGCAACTTTTACGTGGATGCTTAGAAGGCGCTAACTTTCCAAAGTATTTTAAGCAGTAAAGCTGTTCTATGTCACAGTTAGCTACTGTAGACGCTTAGAGGCTCCTCTTGTTCGACCATTTGCCCGTTCAAACCTTCAGGATATGCACATGCACACAGAAAATGAACAATGTAATGGCTGAAAGGTGGTGTTTGGAGTCATATATGGCCCTGCTCACCTTTTTTAAACACTGCACGGCAGACATTGCATCGTTTTTGTAATCCTTTCGTAATTGAAGATCTCCAGTGAATTCACAGACACAACAAATTAAAGCCATTCAAAGCCAACATTTCAACTGGTCCCTGCAGAAGTGTTTTACAAAGTTAAGAAACTTTGAAGACCTCCTGTGCATGTACAGACACATCAAATTAAAGCCATTCAAAGCTAAAGTTTCAACTATTCCCTGCAGAAATGTTTTACAAAGTTTAGAAACTTTGCCTCAATGTGTCACAATTAGAAGTTATAACTTCTAATTGCAATTATTTGACATTTTAAAACATGCATAAACATCAGTCTTGCTTTGATACGTTTCGACTTTTGAGGACGCTATAACGCAGGGGTCACCAACCTTTTTGAAACCAAGAGCTACTTCTTGGGTAGTGATTAATGCGAAGGGCTACCAGTTTGATTCACACTTAAATAAATTGCCAGAAATAGCCAATTTGCTCAATTTACCATAAATAAATACATCTCTCTCTCTCTCTATCTGTCTCTCTCTCTCTCTCTCTCTCTCTCTCTCTCTCTCTCTCTCTCTCTATATATATATATATATATATAAAAAGGGTATTTCTGTCTATCCTTCCGTCGTACATTCTTTTTTTCCTTTTACGGAAGGTTTTTGTAGGGAATAAATGATGAAAAAAACACTTAATTGAACGGTTTAAAAGAGGAGAAACACACAAAAAAGTAAAAGAACATTTTGAAACATAGTTTATCTTCAATTTCGACTCTTTAAAATTCAAAATCAACCGAAAAAAAAGAACAGAAAAACTAGCTAATTCGAATCTTTTTGAAAAAGTAAAAAAAATAACTTATGGAACATCTTTGGTAATTTTTCCTGATTAAGATAAATTTTTAAAATTTTGATGACATGTTTTAAATGGGTTGAAATCCGATCTGCACTTTGTTAAAATATATAAAAAATTGGACCAAGCTATATTTCTAACAAAGACAAATCATTATTTATTCTAGATTTTCCAGAACAAAAATTTTAAAATAAATTCAAAAGACTTTAAAATAAGATTTAAATTTGATTCTACAGATTTTCTGGATTTTCCAGAATATTTTTATTTTATTTTAATCATAAGTTTGAAGAAATATTTCACAAATATTCTTCGTCGAAAAAACAGAAGCTAAAATGAAGAACTAAATTGAAATTCATTTATTATTCTTTACCATGAAAAAAATAAATTTACTTTATCATTGATTTAAATTGTCAGGAAAGAAGAGGAAGTAATTTAAAAGGAAAAAAGGTATATGAGTTTAAAAGTCCTAAAATCATTTTTAAGGTTATATTTTTTCTCTAAAATTGTCTTTCTGAAAGTTGTCAGAATCAAAGTAAAACAATGAATGCATTTATTTAAACAAGTGAAGACCAAGTCTTTAAAATATTTTGTTGGATTTTCAAATTCTATTGGAGTTTTGTCTCTCTTAGAATTAAAAATGTCGAGCAAAGCGAGACCAGATTGCTAGTAAATAAATGCCATCCATCCATCCATCCATCCATCCATTTTCTACCGCTTATTCCCTTTTGGGGTTGCGGGGGGCGCTGGCGCCTATCTCAGCTACAATCGGGCGGAAGGCGGAGTACACCCTGGACAAGTCGCCACCTCATCGCAGGGCCAACACAGATAGACAGACAACATTCACACTCACATTCACACACTAGGGCCAATTTAGTGTTGCCAATCAACCTATCCCCAGGTGCATGTCTTTGGAGGTGGGAGGAAGCCGGAGTACCCGGAGGGAACCCACGCATTCACGGGGAGAACATACAAACTCCACACAGAAAGATCCCGAGCCTGGATTTGAACCCAGGACTGCAGGACCTTCGTATTGTGAGGCAGACGCACTAACCCCTCTCCCACCGTAAATAAATGTATTTTTAAAAATAGAGGCAGCTCACTGGTAAGTGCTGCTATTTGAGCTATTTTTAGAACAGGCCAGCCGGCTACTCATCTGGTCCCTGCGGGCTACCTGGTGCCCGTGGGCACCGCGTTGGTGACCCCTGCTATAACGTAACTACACAACGGAACTAACTGTGCTGCCCGGTCAGAATTTATCGAACATCACCAGCTATTGCTGTGCGTGCACAGCTGTGTGTTGACAGCTTAGTTAGCATAGCAGCGGAGAAAACCTAACAAAAGCCCACATCAAAGCCAAATTACTTGCACAAAATGAGTAAGTAAATGTTAAACGATTTATGTCTCCTGAACGATCAATTTAATGCATTGTTGAACACGGTGGATGGAAATGTATAACGTGTTTCATACCCAGATGTGCACCCATTGAGGAGGGAAGCGTTTGTAAACATGGCGGTGAAAGTGAATGGAATGATAATGTAAAAGAAAATGGATGGATGGAATGATAATGTAAAAGTCAAAAATCCGGGATAAGTCCGTGTCAAAAGATGCTTAGACAGCACGGAGACTTGCACAACTTTACAAAGATAAACCCCCATCCCCAAAAAGGAGTGTTATGGGGGTTAAGTGGCGGCAATTGTCCAAGGAGATCAATATGAGGTGTTAAGGAGTAAAATCATACTATTATATTACAGTCAATACGCGCTAGTTTATCTGTGGTAGTAGTAGTAGTGTACTCGGCAGTAAAACTATAAAAATATATCTTATATTATTTGTTCCAAAAATTTTAGGTCAGCTTTTTATGCCTAATCTTTTCTCCAAGTTTATATAGCAACCAACATTAAAAGCCGATACCTATTTAGTATTTACACTCATCTTATTGTGGGGTGAGGAAAGCAATGGAGATTTGTGAATGTCATCTTGTCATGCTTAAAAAAAACACATCTTTGTGTATTAGCAATCTATCCAAACACACCAGATACAAACTGAGCTGAGCACATTTGAATATTATCCACATTATTCACATCCAAATCCTGTTTGAGGCTTGTATAATGGCTTACCTTCTTTTCAGACAATGACTATCAATCAATCAATCAATGTTTACTTATATAGCCCTAAATCACTAGTGTCTCAAAGGGCTGCACAAACCACCACGACATCCTCGGTAGGCCCACATAGGGGCAAGGAAAACTCACACCCAGTGGGACATCGGTGACAATAATGACCCAGTGGGATGACTATGAGAACCTTAGAGAGGAGGAAAGCAATGGATGTCGAGCGGGTCTAACATGATACTGTGAAAGTTCAATCCACAATGGATCCAACACAGTCGCGAGAGTCCAGTCCAAAGCGGATCCAACACAGCAGCGAGAGTCCCGTTCACAGCGGAGCCAGCAGGAAACCATCCCAAGCGGAGGCTGATCAGCAGCGCAGAGATGTCCCCAGCCGATACACAGGCAAGCAGTACATGGCCACCGGATCGGACCGGACCCCCTCCACAAGGGAGAGTGGGACATAGAAGAAAAAGAAAAGAAACGGCAGATCAACTGGTCTAAAAGGGGAGTCTATTTAAAGGCTAGAGTATACAAAGGAGTTTTAAGGTGAGACTTAAATGCTTCTACTGAGGTGGCATCTCGAACTGTTACCGGGAGGGCGTTCCAGAGTACTGGAGCCCGAACGGAAAACGCTCTATAGCCCGCAGACTTTTTGTGGGCTTTGGGAAACACTAACAAGCCGGAGTCCTTTGAACGCAGATTTCTTGCCGGGACATATGGTGCAATACAATCGGCAAGATAGGATGGAGCTAGAACGTGTAGTATTTTATACGTAAGTAGTAAAACCTTAAAGTCACATCTTAAGTGCACAGGAAGCCAGTGCAGGTGAGCCAGTACAGGCGTAATGTGATCAAACTTTCTTGTTCTTGTCAAAAGTCTAGCAGCCGCATTTTGTACCAACTGTAATCTTTTAATGCTAGACATGGGGAGACCCGAAAATAATACGTTACAGTAGTCGAGGCGAGACGTAACAAACGCATGGATAATGATCTCAGTGTCTTTAGTGGACAGAATGGAGCGAATTTTAGCGATATTACGGAGATGAAAGAAGGCCGTTTTAGTAACGCTTTTAATGTGTGCCTCAAAGGAGAGGGTTGGGTCGAAGATAATACCCAGAATCTTTACCGTGTCGCCTTGTTTAATTGTTTGGTTGTCAAATGTTAGAGTTGTATTATTAAATAGAGTTCGGTGTCTAGCAGGACCGATAATCAGCATTTCCGTTTTTTTGGCGTTGAGTTGCAAAAAGTTAGCGGACATCCATTGTTTAATTTCATTAAGACACGCCTCCAGCTGACTACAATCCGGCGTGTTGGTCAGCTTTAGGGGCATGTAGAGTTGGGTGTCATCAGCATAACAGTGAAAGCTAATACCGTATTTGCGTATGATGTCACCTAGCGGCAGCATGTAGATGCTGAAGAGTGCAGGGCCAAGGACCGAACCCTGGGGAACTCCACACGTTACCTTAACGTAGTCCGAGGTCACATTGTTATGGGAGACACACTGCATCCTATCAGTAAGATAAGAGTTAAACCAAGAAAGGGCTAAGTCTGACATACCAATTCGTGTTTTGATACGTTCTAATAAAATATTATGATCGACGGTATCGAAAGCAGCGCTAAGATCGAGGAGCAGCAACATAGATGACGCATCAGAATCCATCGTTAGCAATAGATCATTAGTCATTTTTGCGAGGGCTGTCTCCGTGGAGTGATTTGCCCTGAAACCGGATTGAAAGGTTTCACATAGATTGTTAGACGCTAAGTGTTCATTTAACTGCTCCGCAACAATTTTTTCAAGGATTTTTGAAATAAAGGGAAGGTGAGACACCGGTCGGTAGTTTACCATGAGGTCAGGATCGAGGTTAGGATTTTTAAGAAGAGGATGAATAACCGCTTTTTTGAATGCTAGGGGAACAGTGCCCGAGGAGAGTGATAAGTTTATAATATTTAGCACTGATGGACCTAATAATACAAAGAGCTCCTTGATCAGTTTCCCAGGAAGAGGGTCAAGTAAACATGTTGTCTGTTTTATTCCATTTACACGTTGTAACAATTCCTCTAATGTTATTTCCTCAAAACGAGAGAAACTATTTTGGAGGGCAGTATCCGCCGTATATACCATCGTATCAGTGTTAATAGAACCCCGTTGTAGCTGGGACGCATTGTCTTTAATCTCCTTTCTAATGACTTCAATTTTCTTACTAAAGAATTGCATAAAGTCATCAGCTGAGTGGGTTGAGCTACTGGAAGGGGTCCCTTGTTGGGTTAGCGATGCTACCGTACTAAACAAAAATTTAGAATCGTTTTTATTACGATTACAGTGGATGAGATTTGAGTAATATTTAGCTTTAGCTAAGGTAAGCATGCATTTATAAGTTATTAAACCATCACTCCATGCTTGATGGTGCACCTCAAGTTTAGTCGTGCGCCATTTGCTTCCAGCTTTCTACATAATAATTTCTGAGCTCTAGTTTCTTCTGTAAACCACGGGGTGCGCTTTTTTGGAGCCTTTTTTAACTTTAGCGGTGCTATGTTATCAATGGTTTCGCGCAGGGCGTCGTTAAAGTTGTTAGTGAGGTTATCAATAGAGCCCACATACTTTGGGAATGGTGCCATTACCGAGGGCAGTAGGTCAGCAAGAGTTGTCGTTGTGGCTGTATTAATGTTGCGGCTGCTATAGCAGTTATTATTATTATTAGTTTGACGAACATGCGTCTGAACCTCGAATTTTATAAGGTAATGATCGGACAATACTTTAGTATACGGGAGTATCGTAACTTTGGAAACGGTGATACCCCTGACAAGCACTAGGTCTATCGTATTACCGTTGCGATGCGTGGGTTCATTTATTATTTGTGTGAGACCACAGCTATCAATTACAGTCTGGAGCGCTACGCACGGTGGGTCCGATGGGGTATTCATATGGATATTAAAGTCCCCCATTATGATTATATTATCGGCGTGTGTCACTAGATCAGCAACGAACTCTGAGAATTCATTGATAAAGTCCGAATAGGGCCCTGGGGGGCGGTAGATAACAGCCAGGTGTAGAGGCAGCGGTGTGACAGACCTCATAGTAAGCACCTCAAACGATTTATATTTATTATATATGTTAGGACTAAGGTTAAAGTTTTCGTTGTATATTAGTGCGACCCCCCCACCCCTTTTAAGCGGACGGGCAATATGCGCATGTGTAAAGTTAGGAGGACATGCCTCGTTTAGCGCAAAAAAGTCGTTTGGTTTAAGCCAGGTTTCGCTGAGACCGATGACGTTAAGATTGTTGTCTCTGATAATATCATTAACTAACAACGTTTTGGGAGACAATGATCTTATGTTTAAAAAACCTATATTATAGGTAGTGGGCTGTTTCAGGGAATTTTTGATCAAATTATCCGTAGTAGCAATATTAATAATCTTGTGTTTATTATGCCCAGTGCATTTAGTATAGTTACGACCATATCTAGGAATTGATACAACAGGAATTTTCCGATTGTTTGATTGTTGCTTTGATAAACTGCGCGCATCATAGTTAGCCACCTCAGTAACGGGGATTTTCCAATTGTTTGTTTGTTGCTTTGATAAACTGCACGCATAGTTAGCCACCTCGGTAAAACACATGTCCAACTCTGAAACACTCAAAGCAGAAAAAACGTGTTCTAATTTAACTGACTCCTTACCCAGACCAGTAGTCTCGCATTTTCCATTTAAATCCGTCTTCGGGATGGAGGGAAGTGGTGTTCTGTGGCGATTAGCCTTCTGCTTTGTTTTTAGCCCAGCTCGACATCCGCGTTTCCGATCACACCGCTGGCGTCTGCTCCGTAGACGGCCCCCGCTGCTACTAGACTCCTCTGCTTCACAGGCCGCTGGATGTAGCCGCCGACGTATTCCCATGCTAGTTAGCATGTTTAGCACGCACGCGTCTATCAGTCCAAAACGGCCCGATATGTCCACATCCAGAAGTGTCTGGCGGTCGTACGTGATCACGGAGTGACCACGATGTGAGCCAGCCATAAAGTTTGTAGAATTGTCCGGTATTTCTGCCAAATGTTCCATCTTTAGCAGGAGCTCCGCAATGTTGCAGCCCGTCCGGGCGCCGCCATCTTGGAATTATCAATTTTATCATTGTTATGTCTGCACACACTGTTTTCAACAACTTTGTGCAGATACAGTAGTACTGTAGATGATTTTATCGGTTTGCTCAACACTGACAGCTGAAAAAAACATTACCAAAAGTCAACCGTTTAGCTTTAGCAGGGATGCCGACTGTGCCTTTCCTCTACCGTTGCTGATGTTGATGTTACTTGAAAACACTTGACATGAAGCACACTACACCTTTTGCAAGAAAACACTTCTATGGCAAATCTGAAAATTGTTTGCTAATATTTTTTTCAATTCGTTTACACTAGAGTAGCTCCTGGTGTATTTAGTTAGTTTAACCATTTTGTTTTCCAATGTAAAGGAGCAGTGAATTAATTAATACATTCATTCTGGACCTCTGATTTTTCTTTGTCATTGTATATTTGTCCGTATGGATGTGAAATGGTCTTAAGTCTTCAATTTGACATGTTAAAACCTGCAGAGACCCTGGTATATACCTGCACAATAATAAAGGTTGCAGTTAATGTTGTGCACAATCTGACACTTGAAGCTCCAATGTTGGGTTACAAACAGTAACCAGATATATTCGGACTAAAATATTTCAAATGGTTACTCACCATAAATCATTAAAAGCTTGACATGATATACATTTGTAACCATGATTTTGATGGGCACAGTAAACCAAACTCACAGCTTTGTGAGTTGAATTTTGTACAGTTGAATTTTGGTGTGTGCCTGCCATCTAGAGTCAGTTGAAGGTATTACTAATCTTGGTCCGCATTCAAAAAAGTAAATACAATCTTTCTGCTACTTTCAGCACAGCAGAGGGCTTCTTTTCCCGCTCAGAAACCAACATGGTAACAGGTTGGGAGACATTCTTGCAAGCAGTAAGTTATTTTCTCCAAATGTTCTTTGGATCTGCTGCGTTGGGAACCCTCACAGGACTCATCTCTGCTCTCGTATCCAGATAGTTGGGTGGTTCTGTTTGTCTGCTATTGTCACATCTATGTCATGCAATCTTTTTCCCTAACGTGCACATCAGTTTCTAAAACACTTTGACCTGAGGAACACTCCATCGCTGGAGTTTGGCATGATGATAATTTTTGCTTACCTCCCCTATGGCCTGGCAGAGGGTATTAAACTGTCTGGTAGGTACATTACACACTTAAAGTATGACTGATATTATTTTTTGGGGGTGGGGGGATGATTACAATATCTGAGGCTGAACTGCACCATTTTCCACCCACAGGAATCATGTCCATCCTGTTTGCTGGTATTGTGATGTCTCATTACACCCATCACAACCTGTCTCCAGTGACCCAAATCCTCATGCAACAGACTCTGCGCAGTGTTGCCTTTATGTGTGGTCAGTGGATTCTTATCTCTTGTCTGCAATGCAATATCTACGACAATATTGCTAATGACAAAGTTTTACTTCTGCCTCCAGAGACGTGTGTGTTTGCCTTTCTCGGACTATCCATCTTCAGCTTTCCTCACAAATTTGAAATATCATTTGTCATCTGGTGCATTGTAAGTACTTTTTGTTTTATTGACATTAATCACAGTAGTTTTTACTTAGTTTTTTTCCTCCATCAACGTGAGCGTGACTGCTGTTTATCTTTCCATAGGTCCTGGTTCTTCTGGGCCGAGCCGTAAACATCTTTCCTCTGTCATTCCTACTTAACTTTTGCCGTGACCACAAGATCACACCGAAGATGATGTTCATCATGTGGTTCAGTGGTGAGTTGATACGGTCAACGTTTTTTGTCCGAGGATAATGGGAAGACATGTTTCGATAGAAAAGTCTCACAATTAGACTGATTCTTAGTCCTGTCAGATGTTAATCACATTCAGCCCTTGAACTCTTAAGGGATAACATTTCATCTATACTCCTCTTTTTGGTACTGTATTTTGCATGACTTCTTTTGATCCCATGCATTTGAGGTCACATGCAAACTTGTTGATCTGCTGGTGAGTTGTCGTTTGCCATTAACGGGTAGAAAGCATTGTCCTTCAATTGAAGTCACTTTCCATAATTGTTTTTATAAACATTTTTGAAGCTCTGTCTTATATCAAAGCTACAATCATAATGTTTTAATGACATCCAACAACTGGTGTAAGAGATATTGTAGCTCAAGGTAAAGGGGACTTATGATGATTCTATTCCACATTTGAAACACTTCCTTGTGTTCTAGATCAGTGGTTCTCAAATGGGGGTACGCGTACCCCTGGGGGTACTTGAAGGTATGCCAAGGGGTACGTGAGATTTTTTTTAAATATTCTAAAATAGCAACAATTCAAAAATCTTTTATAAATATATTTATTGAATAATACTTCCACAAAATATGAACTGTGAAAAGAAATGCAACAATGCAATATTCAGAGTTGACAGCTAGATTTTTCGTGGACATGTTCCATAAATATTGATGTTAAAGATTTCTTTTTTTGTAAAGAAATGTTTAGAATTAAGATGGATCTCTATTACAATCCCCAAAGAGGGCACTTTAAATTGATAATTACTTCTATGTGTAGAAATATTTATTTATAATTGAATCACTTGTTTATTTTTCAAAAAGTTTTTATTTATTTTTATATCTTTTTTTTCCAAATAGTTCAAGAAAGACCACTACAAATGAGCAATATTTTCCACTGTTATACAATTTAATAAATCAGAAACTGATGACATAGTGCTGTATTTTACGTATTTATCTCTTTTTTTCAACCAAAAATGCTTTGCTTTAAGGGGGTACTTGATTTAAAAAAATGTTCACTGAAAAAAGGTTGAGAACCACTGGTCTAGATGATATTTATTGGATATGCTTTAGTGTACATTTTGCTCCACAGTTAAATTGCAAATGAAACCATGCCGCACCCTCTCCAAATGAATCATAATTTATAAATGTAAACTGTATGTATAAATATATATGATAAAGTCGTCACTGCTTGTTTTCCCCCAATTAACGTTATATAGATTCACCCGATCGCGACATTAGGTACACCTGCACACTCTCCAATTGATTTAGAGTGCATAAAACCAGCTGTTTAGCAGCATTTATCCAACTGCATGTCACACTTCGGTGTTATTTTTGCACATTTCACGATTACACTAAAATAGTACTCGATCTTACTTTTTTTCTGTGTTTCTTTATATCCTGAAGCAGAAAAGGAGGAGCTTCTCTTCCATCAGGCTGAGCGCTTGACTTAATGTCTCAATGACACGTCAAAATACACTGAAAACCCTGTGAACAATGGCATCCAAAACTGCGTTCAAGCTCACGCCAAACTGCATTAACTTAAATTGTTACACTTTGGCATTGTTTAACACAAGTATCAAACATTGTAAAAAAAAAAAAAATGTAAGTCAGAAAGTACAAAATATCACATTCAATGCTCTTTAAATCTCAAGTGATTGTTGTTTTGTGACAAAACAACACATTATTTTTGACTGATCATATCATACACTTGAAATAGCTTGGGTAAATTGTCACATAGGCTCATGTTTGTGTTACTTACTTAATTTCTCTTGTGTATGTTCAACCCCATATGTCCTATCACCGAAGGTATATGTCTCTGATGTAATGAGAATTTAAAGCCTTTAAAATAAAATAAAATAAAATGTATGGCTATACCTACTAGGGTTATATGTCACTGAGTTGCTTAAAATTTCAAGTTATAGGTATTATTTTCTATTCTGATAATAATAATACGCTCTGAGTATTGTAATTTTACTGATTTTATTCTTTCCTCTGAGGTTTGAGAGGCGCAATTCCATACGCATTGAGCCTGCATCTTGGCCTGGAGCCCATTGAGAAGCGACAACTAATTGGCACCACCACCATTATCATTGTACTCTTTACGATCCTCCTCCTTGGGGGTGGGACCATGCCCCTCATCCGTATCATGGACATTGAGGATAGCCAGACACGGAGGAAGAACAAGAAGGACATTAATCTCAGCAAGACTCAGAAAATGGTAAGACATATACACAGTAAGAGGTCACATTGATGCAAGCTGTGCCATCCCTTTCATCTTCTACCATATGAGTTGTACATTTCACTTCAGAGGGAAAAAACAATCAAAGGCTTGGAGATGGTTTGTGTGAAAGCCACAAGATTAGCACAGCATGAACCACTCATTAGGCACCCTCACTTTGAAACTAGAGAAAATGAAATAAACACCAAACTTTCTTAATATACTAACTAATCCTAGTCATTTAACTGTTATTCTGTGAGCAATATTTGCTAATGTTGTTTTTGAAATATGAATGATCTGAGAAATCTATCTACAAGATCAATTAACCTTGTTTGTCTCTACCACTAGAAACCCCTTGGAAGCAAGCTTTTTTGAGACTGTGTAATATCAACATGTTCACCTATTTAAATGTTCTTCTACGGCTCATCTTCCTTCCCTCTGTCAGTTTTCCCTCTTCCAGTTTTCCCTCTTCCTAGTTAGTCGGCCATTCCTCTTTCATTTCGCTCTATCTGCTCCCCCTGACCTTCTTCTCTCTCCCCCGGCCTAGGGAAATACTGTTGAGTCGGAGCATCTATCAGAACTGACTGAGGAGGAATATGAGGCTCACATATACCAGAGACAGGATCTGAAGGGCTTCATGTGGCTTGATGCAAAGTACCTAAATCCTTTCTTCACCCGGAGGCTCACCCAAGAGGTAAGAGATGGCGAGAGGGACAGAAATCCCCCGTCACCCAGGAGGCTCCTTCATCACTTTGCTAGCAGTTCTTTGAGCCAATTACTCTTTGCTTATGTTCGTATGATAGATTTTTCAAACCAGACCATTCAGTCAAAAAAATTCACTTTACAAAATAAATAGCCACACAATTGCAAGAGGTTTTTATATAGAGTCTTTTGCTGACATTTCTGCATCCACACTTGGGCAGCAGCATGTGATTTTTAACAACAGTATTCTACATTTCTTGTATGTCTGTCACCTACATTCTCAAAAATTGTGTGAATACAGTTTTTTTTTGTATTTATAACTTATAGAAAGAATGTCTACATGAGGCTTGTGCAAAAATCTATATTTGAAATTGAAATTCAACTCATTTGAAGAAATTTTAAATGAATTTGTAAAACAGGAAGTGAGATTAAGTTAAAATAAATTCCTTACAGCCAAGTAAAAAAAAAAAAAATTGTCACGTTTAACCAGTGACGCCAGTAACGTGTTAGCAGCAGCTAGTTTTCTGTTACACCCACCCAAGAAGAAGAAAGTTAGTTTTCTCCTACGCCCACCCAGGAAAAAGAAACATTTTGCGTGCCCATCCCATTCTCCGCCACGACTTTAAATAGTATAACATTTGCCAATAAAATTGTTAGAAGTACACTTCTGCGTACCATTGTACCCTAATTGATATTGACAAAACATTTTTTTTGTTTATTTTAATTAATCCGCTCTATTTTTGCATCAGTTTGGGGGTCCTTGGCCTGAAAAACATTGACGATCCCTGAATATTTTTGTCATTTCAGTTTTTAAAGTATGGGTGTAGGATTAATTGTACATTTTTTAAGAGCAAATGGAACGTTTAAACAGTGGTCAGAGGGTAGCAGCTGGAATGATTGGTGCAGGCAGCGTGTGAGGTCCTGAGTGGCACAGATGGCTTTCCTTTCAACTGCCTGGATTTAACGTTTTGGTCGAACATTCAGAAACGCCCAGTTGGATGAATGTATTTTCTAGTTTTAGCTTCTTTGTCTGACAAGTAAACCGTTTACACAATTGAACTGTCCATCCATCCATCCATCCATCCATCCATCCATCTTCTTCCGCTTATCCGAGGTCGGTCACGGGGGCAGCAGCCTAAAGCAAGGAAGCCCAGATGCTCCCCTCCCCAGCCACTTCGTCCAGCTCTTCCCGGGGAATCCCGAGGCGTTCCCAGGGCAGCCGGGAGACATAGTCTTCCCAACATGTCCTGGGTCTTACCCGTGGCCTCCTACCGGTCGGACATGCCCGAAACACCTCCCGAGGGAGGCATTCAAGTGGCATCCTGACCAGATGGCCGAACCACCTCATCGGGCTCCTCTCGATGTGGAGGAGCAGCGGCTTTACTTTGAGCTCCTCCCGGATGGCAGAGCTTCTCACCCTATCTCTAAGGGAGCCCCGCCACCCGGCGGAGGAAACTCATTTCGGCTGCTTGTACCCGTGATCTTATCCTTTCGGTCATAACCCAAAGCTCATGACCATAGGTGAGGATGGGAACGTAGATCGACCGGTAAATAGAGAGCTTTGCCTTCCGTCTCAGCTCCTTCTTCTCACAACGGATCGATACAGTGTCCGCATTGCTGAAGATGTCGCACCGATCCGCCTGTCGATCTCACGATCCACTCTTCCCTCACTCGTGAGCAAGACTCCGAGGTACTTGAACTCCTCCACTTGGGGCAGGGTCTCCCCCCCAACCCGGAGATGGCACTCCACCCTTTTCCATATTGCTGCAGAGTCTTGTCAACCAAGACAGCCCCGCAGCATCCAGAGTCTTAAGGAACTCCGGGCGGACCTCATCTACCCCCGGGGCCTTTCCGCCGAGGAGCTTTTTAACTACCTCAGCAACCTCAGCCCCAGAAATAGGAGAGCCCACCACAGATTCCCCAGGCACCGGTTCCTCATAGGAAGATGTGTTGGTGGGATTGAGGAGGTCTTCGAAGTATTCCCTCCACCGATCCACAACGTCCGCAGTCGAAATCAGCAGAACACCATCCGCACCATACACGGTGTGGACAGTGCACTGCTTCCCCTTCCTGAGGCGGCGGTTGTTGGTCCAGAATCGCTTCGAAGACGTCCGGAAGTCGTTTACCATGGATATCCCGAACTCTTCCCATGTCCGAGTTTTTGCCTCCGTAACCGCTGAAGCCGCACACTGTTTGGCTTGTTGGTACCTGTCTGCCTCCTCCAGAGTCCTATGAGTCAAAAGAACCTCATAGGACTCTTTTTTTCAGCTTGACGGCATCCCTCACCGCCGGTGTCCACCAACCGGTTCTCGTAGTACCGCCACGACAGGCGCCAACTACCTTGCGGCGACAGCTCCAATCAGCTGCCTTGACAATAGAGGTGCGGTCCACCCGGACTCAATATCCCGCACCTCCCTCGGGACATGTTCAAAGTTCTTCCGGAGGTGGCATTGAAACTCTCTCTCACAGGAGACTCTGCCAGACGTTCCCAGCAGACCCTCACACTGTGTTTGGGCCTGCCAGGTGTGTCCGGCATCATCCCCCACCATCGCAGCCAACTCACCACCAGGTGGTGATCGGTAGAAAGCTCCGCCCCTCTCTTAACCCGAGTGTCCAAAACATGAGGCCGCAAATCCAATGACACAACTACAAAGTCGATCATGGAACTGCGGCCTAGGGTGTCCTGGTGCCAAGTACACCCTTATGTTTGAACATGGTGTTTGTTATGGACAATCTGTGATGAGCACAAAAGTCTAACAACAAAACACCACTCGGGTTCAAATCCGGGCGGGCATTCTTCCCAATCATGCCTCTCCATGTTTCACTGTCGTTGCCAACATGAGCGTTGACGTCCCCCAGTTGGACAAGGGAATCACCCGGGGGAGCACTTCCCAGTACTCCCTCGAGTGTACCCAAAAAGGGTGGGTACTCTGAACTGCTGCTTGGTGCGTAAGCACAAACAACAGTCAGGACCCGTCCCCCACCCGAAGGCGGAGGGCGGCTACCCTCTCGTCCTCTGTGTTGAACTCCAACGTGCAGGCTTTGAGCCGGGGGGAAACAAGAATTGCTACCCCAGCCAGTCGCCTCTCACTGCTGGCAAAGCCAGAGTGGAAGAGAGTCCATTCGCTCTCAAGAAAAGTGGTTCCAGAGCCTTTGCTGTGCGTCGAAGTGAGTCTGACTATATCCAGCCGGAACTTTTCCACTTCGCGAACTAGCTCAGCCCCCCCTCATGGGAACAGGCCCAGCCACCAGGCGCTCGCCATCGTGCCCCACATCCGGGCCTGGCTCCAGAAGGGGGTCCCGGTGACCCATGTCCGGGCGAGGGAAATCTGGGTCCATGATTTGTCTTCTTCTTAAAGGTCTTCGAGCAATTGAACTGCTTTACTTTAATTCTAAAAACATGGTGGTTTGTTTGATGAAATTTATGTTGTGTGCCATAACTGCGTTGGCAGGACTTGATGCATGGACGGATCCAAATGAAGACTCTAACCAACAAATGGTATGAAGAAGTTCGGCAGGGTCCCTCGGGTTCGGAGGATGATGATGATGAAGCAGAACTTCTGTGAAAAAAAGGCTGACACCTTTCAACCTTGACTGTGAATATGTGCAGCATTTGAGACGAAGGGGTTAAGTCACACACACTTTTTTATCTTCACCTGCCATCCTTTGTGGATGAAGAGTCTGCTGGGATGTGCTTCATCACTTGGAATGTTCAGCAAAACTGCACTAGCAAAAGACTGAAGGCAGAAATGAATGTTTTGTACTTGAATGCCATTCTGTCTACAGCTTCCTAAAAATATGAGCCAGGTCACTGATGTTGGAAAAAACATGTGAAGTTTTGTATGTTTACCATTGTTGAGGGACACAATGTTTTCTTGTCAAAAAATACAAGGGCATTTTTTTCTTTTTTGCACTGACTTTGGGTGGGGTGGTCTTACTTTAGGTACAGTTGGAGCCAAAACCTTAGGAAGTGCCTCAAATCTGGTGTTTCGATAACTCAGCTGCTTCTGTATTTTTTTAAAAACATTATATTAGTGTCTGTTATAGCCTGAAAAAAACAAGCAAGTTTGGTAGGGAATCACAAAACTGAAGCAACTAAATTATTGAAGTACAAAATTGGAGCTGCTGCCGAATGTTTTGGCCATGACTGTCATGTATGCACTATATCTTATTTATTATATAACATAAAATAGTGTCTCAAATATATTTTTATTCTTTGAATCTTTACTTACTAGGGATTTCTTGCTTTGCATACAGCATTTATTTATTAGACTTGATCAATGGGGATAAAACACTGTATTAGAAATGATGATCAAGCGACTGTTGCTCTCACCAGCTCTTTAGTAACTATAATGAATAAGAAACTAGTGAAAGTTGTTTTGTAAAAATCAAATCTCAGCATGGAACTTTAAGCTTGCTTCTTTAATTTACAAAACAGGCTCTCATATGGACTGTTTAATGTGGCCGTGGGCCACCACGACACAATGAAGTGCACCTGGAATCCTTGCTGTTGGATATTTATTTTACTGTGTATTTTTAATTGAGGTTGGCACCAATGAATGTTTTTAGAGCTCATATTTGAGATTGGGGAAGATGTATCTCATCTTAATGCTTTGAGAAAGTGATCATTCAACACAGAGTATAAACTAGCTTCATATTGCTGTCACCGTTACATTACCCAAATCCCTGCAATAAAAAGGAGAATTGTAATGTTTCCATTTGGCGCATTATTGACTACTGAACTACGAAATCCAGTTTGACTGTCTCTTTAATCCATTGTCTGTCTCTGCCCAACTACACTTGTTCCAACCTTGGTGTCTGCTAAGGGAAAGAGCTATAGATGATGGATGGGTACAATCTCACACATTGCACCAGAGAACCCCTTCATGGGTGACTGCTTTCCAGGATATATGCATTTACTGTGTGTGTGAATAGCATGTAAAATGGGATCATGCTGCTGGGTTTCTGTTCCAAAATGTTTACCAACTAGTCTGTGAAGTTTAGTTAACAACTATCATGTGACATTTAATGGAATAAACAATATCATACAATGTACGTGTTAAAGGGGAACATTATCACATTTTCAAAAGGGTTGAAAACAATAAAAACGAGTTCCTAGTGGTTTGTTTTATTTTTCGAAGTTTTTTTCAAAATTTTACATCTCCCGGAATATCCCTAAAAAAAGCTTTAAAGTGCTTGATTTTCGCTATTTGCGATGCGACTGTCCATTTCCCTGTGATGTCATACTGTGCTGCCAATACAAACAATGGCGAATACCACAGCAAGATATTGCGACATTAGCTCGGATTCAGACTCTGATTTCAGCGGCTTAAGCGATTCGACAGATTACGCATGTATTGAAACAGATGGTGGGAGTAAGGAGGCAGATAGCGAAAACAAAATTGAAGAGGAAACTGAAGCTATTTAGCGAATAGCTATTGAAGCTATTCGGCCATAGCATGGGTGTACCTAATGAAGTGGCCCATAGCATGGCTGCCTTATTAGCATCGCCGGTAAAATGTGCGGACCAAACGATCAGGACTTTCGCATCTTGTGACACTGCAGCAACTTAAATCCGTCGATTGGTAAGTGTTTTTTTCGCATTAAATGTGGGTATTTAGTTTCAAAGGTACATAGAGCTAGCGTAAATAGCATGTTAGCATCGATTAGTGTAGCATGTTAGCATCGATTAGCTGGCAGTCATGCTGCGACCAAATATGTCTGATCAGCACATAAGTCAACAACATCAACAAAACTCACCTCTGTGATTTCGTTGACTTTATCGTTGCAAATGCATCTGCAGGTTATCCATACATCTCTGCATTAGCATCGCCGGTCAAATGTGAAGACACTCTGGCACATTCAATGGGGGTCTAGCGGCAGCTTTTTTGCCAGTTATTTTTTGCCCTGTTAGTGTTACACCCTCCGACAACACACCGACGAGGCAGGATGTCTCCAAGGTTCCAAAAAATAGTAGAAAAAAAGGAAAATAACAGAGCCGAGACCCGGTGTTTGTAATGTGAAAATGAAAATGGCGGGTGTATTACCTCGGTGACGTCACGTTCTGACGTCATCGCTACAAGACCGATAAACAGAAAGGCGTTTAATTCGCCAAAATTCACCCATTTAGAGTTCGGAAATTAGTTAAAAAAATACATGGTCTTTTTTCTGCAACATCAAGGTATATATTGACGCTTGCATAGGTTGGGTGATAATGTTCCCCTTTAAGACACAAGCAACTGTCACAGGTGGGATGTGGCAGCAAGGCCATGTGGACCCAAAGAAGGAGGGCCAGAAACAGGTGTGTATCTGTACTTAAATGAGCATTAATAACAAACCACAGAACAACCTGGAACATAAACATGACAGCGACAGTGGTATTATAATTTAAAGGAGTCCAATACGTTACTGTATGTGACTTTATGTCGAACAATCTATTGTATAATGGGAATGGAGAAGAATGTCAATGAGTGTGATAAAAAAAACAGCAAAGTTAGTGTTGGAAAATTTCAGTTTTGTAATACAATTGTGCAACCATAAGGGGGAGTCTAAATCCACATTATTGGTCCATGAACAGTGAAAGCATTATTTGAATTCCTTATTATTTATTGCTATAATAGTTATGGGGTGCTGAATGTAGAAATTCAGTAAAACGTTTGTCATATTTAACACACTTGCCACATTTAGGTCATTTTTATCACATTTTAAAATAAATGTTAAATCTATATCCATCCATCAATTTCTACCGCTTGTCCCTTTTGGGGTAGCGGGGGTTAAGTATAAATGTCACATCAAGCTTAGAGATAAATATTTAGAGAATATGCAACTATTCCATTCTGTCACAAAGACACGGTTACACCTCTGACTGCGGGACAAATTGAAAAATATACCCGATGTAAGTATGCATATACAGTGGGGCAAAAAAGTATTTAGTCAGCCACCGATTGTGCAAGTTCTCCCACTTAAAATGATGACAGAGGTCTGTAATTTTCATCATAGGTACACTTCAACGGTGAGAGACAGAATGTGAAAAAAAATCCAGGAATTTACATTGTAGGAATTTTAAAGAATTTATTTGTAAATTATGGTGGAAAATAAGTATTTGGTCATTTCAAACAAGGAAGATCTCTGGCTCTTACAGACCTGTAACTACTTCTTTAAGAAGCTCTTCTGTTCTCCACTCGTTACCAGTATTAATGGAACCTGTTTGAACTCGTTATCTGTATAAAAGACACCTGTCCACAGCCTCAAACAGTCAGACTCCAAACTACACTATGGCCAAGACCAAAGAGCTGTCAAAGGACACCAGGAAAATAATTGTAGACCTGCACCAGACTGGGAAGAGTGAATGTACAATAGGCAAGCAGCTTGGTGTGAAAAAATCAACTGTGGGAGCAATTATCAGAAAATGGAAGACATACAAGACCACTGATAATATCCCTCAATCTGGGAATCCACGCAAGATCTCATTCCATGGGGTCAAAATGATCATGAGAACGGTGAGCAAAAATCCCAGAACCACACGGGGGGACCTGGTGAATGACCTGCAGAGAGCTGGGACCAAAGCAACAAAGGTTACCATCAGTAACACACTACACTGACAGGGAATCAAATCCTGCAGTGCCAGACATGTCCCCCTGCTTAAGCCAGTTCATGTCCAGCTGAGGATTGGGAAAATGTCATGTGGTCAGATGAAACCAAATTAGAACTTTTTGGTATAAACTCAACTCGTCGTGTTTTGAGGAAGAAAAATACTGAGTTGCATCCCAAGAACACCATACCTACTCTGAAGCATGGGGGTGGAAACATCATGCTTTGGGGCTTTTTTTCTGCTAAGGGGACAGGACGACTCATCCGAGTTAAGGAAAGAATGAATGGGGCCATGTATTGTGAGATTTTGAGCCAAAACCTCCTTCCATCAGTGAGAGCTTTGAAGATGAAACGTGGCTGGGTCTTCCAGCATGACAATGATCCCAAACACACCGCCCGGGCAACGAAGGAGTGGCTCCGTAAGAAGCATTTGAAAGTCCTGGAGTGGCCTAGCCAGTCTCCAGACCTCAACCCCATAGAAAATCTGTGGAGGGAGTTGAAAGTCTGTGTTGCTCGGCGACAGCCCTAAAACATCAATGCTCTTGAGAAGATCTGCATGGAGGAATGGGCCAAAGTACCAGCTACTGTGTGTGCAAACCTGGTAAAGACCTATAGTAATCGTTTGACCTCTGTTATTGCCAACAAAGATTATATTACAAAGTATTGAGTTGAATTTTTGTTATTGACCAAATACTTATTTTCCACCATAATTTACAAATAAATTCTTTAAAATTCCTACAATGTGAATATATATATATATATATATATATATATATATATATATATATATATATATATATATATATATAATATGTATATGTGTATATATGTATAGAGAGAGACATACTTGCCAATCTTGAGACCTCCAAAATCGGGAGATGGGGCGGGGGGTTCACTTCCGGGTGTGCCTTTGTGTACATCATCGAGTGGTCTGCTGCTTCTTTGCTTTCTTGCTCCCTGTAATTTGATTCTAGATCATAAATCATGCATCTCACCTGGACATGAGACGCCTGAGTAGGTATTTCGACAAGTTGGGACACTTTGACAGCATATTTAGGACCTTGAACTGTTGAAAGACACAAAAAGACACTTGGTGCTCCACTGACCCTGTTTCTTCGCAAGGATTATGAGACATTTCTCACTTAAATGGGAATATATGAACATCCTAGCAGTCGGCATCCTAATGACAGCAGAGCTTGTATAGTACGTGATGTTTTGTTATGTTTGTTGACTCTCATGAAGTCTGCAGTGAGCAGAAATCAATGAAGGAAAAAAAACATTGTGATGCGTTTTTGAAATTAATGCCCATCCTATGCTTAAATTTATCATGATAAGTGAATATTAAATATTATAAATGTGTTCTTTACTACGTTACATATATACTTACATCATATATGTAAAACCCTGATAGAGGTGTTGGGATGTTTTTTTAGTGGCTCTATCGGCAGAGTTAAACGGCTCTCATAGGCTCCATTGTAGGCAGACTTTTGATCACATTTATTTAATATTAGAATGCAAAAAAAAAAAAAAAACATTAATTATCATGACTTTCATAATGATTGTGAATGAAAATTCCAAAAAAAGCTCAGTTCCCCTTTAAGTTGATGTCGATTTTGCAGTTAGAAGCAATTTCTCATGCTTCTTTAAGTCACTTACATTCTTGCATCAAGATATTATATGAAAAAATATATTAAAAGTCTCATTTCAGCCGGACAAAGTCATAAAAATGTCTAAATTCGATTGTGGACCTTATAGTTAATTGGTTTACGTAAAAGTGAGATTAAATACAATTTCAGATCTTGAGAAATAATTCATTTTTTGGGTATAATACATAAATAAATCACTCACATTCTCTTCATTCTTTTTAATGACCTAAATAAATACATTTATATGCATTATAAATCTAAATAAAGAAGCGAATGCTGCTAGTATTACTGCAGGGATTCATGCTACAAAATATTTAAGGGTGCATATTGCTTCATGCCCTGTCTAGCTTACTAAATAGAATGCTAACAACATTTTCTCTTCTCTCTTTCTGTTTTATCTGTTTAACAAATCAAATTAGGGCAGTAATCCCATATTCCTACTGAACCTAGTGAACTTTTTAGGATGCACTTCCACACACAAAGTGAAGGAAACAAAAGTGGTGAGTTGACACAATATTGAATCAGGGTTCTAAAAAAGGGAACGGCCCGACTATCTGTTTGACGGCCCATTGAGAGTATCTGATGTCATACGGACAACATGGCGGCACCCCACTTGCATGTGCATGTCAGTTGATTATGAAGCCTTCATGTTTGCAGAAAGATATACTTCCTTAGCAGAACCAGAATCTGATTTATTGGCCAAATATGTTGAACATACAATGAATTTGACTTGTAGAGGACAAGCATGGAGAGGCAACTCAGCGATGTGTTCTGTAAACAGAAAAATCGCCCTCCGAAAACAAGGTATACCAAACAAGTAGTAATGGGTGAATGACGCCTCAGTGAGTGCATAGTACACTCACTACCTGTATCGACACTGTACTGATGCTCTGTCAGTGTTTCATATAGGTCATGCACCATCGGCTGGATTAAAAAAAGTCACTAAATTTGACCTGAAAAATAAATGTATAAAAGAATATTAGTTTGATTGGATGTTTATTAAGATCCCAAAATATTGCTGCAACAGTAGTATTATTCCTGAGGTGTATACTTTCAAAAAGGATTTGAAACATTACATACATTAAGGCCAAGGAAAAGTCACATGCTCATACAAGAAAATCACTCCGTATTTAAGATAAGACAAACCTCCACATGCAATAGGTATGCTCATGCACGTTATACAGCAGCCATGACATTTCAATGCAATTACAAAAGCCTGAAAAAAAAACCCGGTGCATATTGATTGCATTCAATCGAGTTACAAACTGTTGCGTGCGACCAGTCTTCCTCTCAGGGAGTAAACACACTGGTCCATCCAAAGTTATTTTGGATGACATATATGCTGAATAAGAAGGACCACCGAGACAGAATAGTACTTGGCCAAATTTTACTAAAGCTTCAGGAGACCAGCCCTTACAGCGCGACGATGGCATCAGCAAGAAGAGGTCTAAATTCAAACCGAAAGAGTCAGTTTATGTAGAGCGAAAACAGCCGCTCCCGCCCAGAAAGAAATACAGCTGTTGTTCCAAACAGATTAGGCCTTCTCCACAGAAAGTGAGTATGTTATACTCCTAGCAGACAGTACGGCGCCTTCAAGGTGAAGCAAAGAGTTTACTAGCGGAAATAAGATAAAGACCCAAAGTGTTCACATGGGAAAATATTAGCTGCTTCAAACATGACTATGGATTAAGAAGGAACACTTAAAAATATCTCATTCTCAGAAAACCCAGAGACCAAATGGAAAATGATCCTTATTCCTGTGAAAATATATTGAGTCTTAATTGTTCACAAAAAGTGACTGAATTCGTTCCATCCATCATACTTGCCAACCCTCCCGGATTTTCGGGGAGACTCCCGAAATTCAGCGCCTCTCCCGAAAACCTCCCGGGACAAACTTTCTCCTGAAAATCTCCCGAAATTCAGTCAGACCTGACTCAATGTTGTGACCCTCTTAAACAGGACAATACTGCCATCTACTGTACATAGAATAGAATGTAAATATATTCTACATTTGTGTTGAAGCCCACAGTAAAGAGACGTAACTTCATCACGTCGCCTGGTTATTGACTCCAACCCAATATATTACACCGTCGACGGGCAAAATGAAGAAATACGCTTGCAAGTTCCAGAACGATTGGAAACAAGAATTTCAGTTCATCCAGGAGAGTTCGAAGGGGAAGGGGTATGTTGCCTGTAAATTTTGCAGAACATACTTCTCCATTGAACGCGGCGGCCGAACGGATATTTAGCCATTAACGGTCAGCAAAGCACAAAGCGTCCGCAGCGCAGCATCGTTCACAACCCAGTATTATGGCCCACCTCGCAAAATGGAGACCCGATGGTGTATCTTATGCTGAGACAAAGATGGCTATGCTGATAGCTGGAAGCCACATCCGGTTCTCATTTGCAGATGTCTACAACAAATCCGTGAAGGATGTTCCCAGATTCGGAGATCGCTCGCCAATATGCAAATGGCAGAACAAAGGTTACTCAAATAGTGAAAGGTAAGTGTTGTTGTTTTTATAGTAACCAGCAAGCACAGTACAGTTAGTAGAACAACTGTGTTTTTATTACTGTATATTTGATAGGTGCCGTCGGAAATTCATCTATTTCTTTTATTTATATATATAATAAAATAAATAAATCTAGCTAGAATTCACTGAAAGTCAAGTATTTCATACATATATATGAAATATATATGAAATACTCGAGTTGGTGAATTATACGCCACCCCTCTTGTGTGTATGTGTGACTACATATACATACGTATACATACGTATGTATATGTAGCCACTTCGTATGTATATGTAGTCATATACAATACGTATGTATATGTAGTCACTTGTATACATACGTGGTATACAAGTGACTATGTGTGTATACATATAGTGTATACATACTTGTGTATACATACTTGTATACACTTGTATACATACGCCCCCCACACCCCACCTCCCGAAATCGGAGGTCTCAAATATGGCAAGTATGCCACCCATCCATCCATTTTCTACCGCTTATTCCCTTTGGGGTCGCAGGGGGCGCTGGTGCTTTTCTCAATTACAATCGGGCGGAAGCCGGTGTACACCCTGGACAAGTCGCCAACACAGATAGACAACATTCACACTTGCATTCACACACTAGGGCCAATTTAGTGTTGGTAATCAACCTATCCCCAGGTGCATGTCTTTGGAGGTGGGAGGAAGCCGGAGTACCCAGAGGGAACCCACACAGACACAGGGAGAACATGCAAACTCCACACTGTAAGATCCAGAGCCCGGGATTGAACCCAGTACTATTCAAGATCTTCGTATTGTGAGGCAGACGCACTAACCCCTCGACCACTGTGCTCCCTGAATTAATTCCTGAAATCCAAATGAAAATTTAAGTAAATATGATTTTATTTATTTTTTATTAAACATCTGTGGAGAAAGGAATATGAAATTAAGAAACTTTATTCAGTGAGCCAACTAGTAAACAGGAAAATAGGGACTTTTACCTCATTTGGCGCTACAACTTTGAAATATTTCCTTTTTTCTGTTTCCAACAAGTAAACAATGTGAAGTTCCACACGCTACTCTTCCGATTCGATTAATCACTTTGAGTGGAAAGCAAAGCTTCATAAAAAAAGGTTGCCACTGCACAGTCAAATAATACAGCAGCTGTATTGCACGTGTGTTTTTTTTTCTTAAAGCAGATTGATTGGCAACACTAAATTGGCCCTAGTGTGTTAATATGAGTGTGAATGTTGTCTGTCTATCTGTGTTGGCCCTGCAATGAGGTAGTGATTTGTCCAGGGTGTACCCCGCCTTCTGCACAAATGCAACCGGGATAGGCTCCAGCCGCACCCGTTACCCGAGAGGGACAAGCAGTAGAAAATGAACACTCAGCATGAACATGCATTCTTCAATATCGTTTGACCCATCACTAGTACCGTATTTCCTTGAATTGCCGCCAGGGCGCTTATTAATTTAAAACCGCTTCTCACTCCTGCGCTTACCAAAGGCATGCGGTAAAAGTAAGCATGCGCTAATTATTTTAAAACCTCTTCTCACTCCGGCACTTACCAAAGGCATGCAGTAAAAATTTGAGTGTGATGTAAGTTTGGACCTTAAATCCTACTGAATATCTCTTAATCTTCTTCCCTTTATGCTATTTCAAATTACCGGTATTGAAATCAGCCTCCTCCATTTTGAAAATGATGACAGGGGAAGTGTCACTCGTGACGTCACGAGTTTGACCAGGCGGTAATACTAAGCATGCGCTAATTTTTTTGCGAAGCGAGTTCGACCCGGCAATAATTCAAGGCAGGCGCAAACTATTTGCCCTGCGGCAATTCAAGGAATTACGTTTACTTATTTGTTGTTTCCACAACTGTTTTTTTCAAACATGGTAAAATGTTTTCTTTCACCTTGCTGCTTCAGTTTACAGTAAACTCCTGCTATTTGTGGGCGATCGCCTACTAGCTGAGGTCACCCACTGATAAAAAAAAACGCCAGTAGACAGCTCTCGCCTAAGTGCAGCTAACTTGACATTGAACGTCTTCAATGTTTAGACATTGGCAAAAGAGTGACTGTTGTAAAAAAAAAAACTGGAAGGTAAATTATTTTTTCACTACTATTGAATCATAAGGAAAGATGATCGATTGAGCTTGTCAGGGGAGTTGTCAGGAACCCGCATGGCTGTGGCAGTTGTGACCCCAGAGGGCAGGAAACAGGAGATCGTTGCGCAGGTAAGAGGATTTGAATGTACTCAAACAGAGGAGAAGCAGTCGTGCATACAAAGGTTCTCAAACATAATCAACCCTGGAGCACTGAAGAACAGGCGACGCAGGCATAAATAGCAGCCTGATTGGCAACTGCATCCAGGTGTGTCGGGCTACCAATCGGGGACAGGTGAGGGAAACGAGCGCTCAGGGAGATGCGCAGGAAGTGCAACAAAAATAAGAGCGTTGACAAGAAATAAACGTCAAACAAGAAAACACAACCAGAAATGAAGTGAGAGATGGTCACTGTAGTGCTACAACCTTGCTTCCGTCTCCTTCATTTTTTTCTGAAGAAAAAAAATATTTGTAATCTTTTTAATCTTCTTTGACCTGTTTTATTTATTTATTTATTTTTTAAAATATCTATAAAGGGAAACTGCACTTTTTTTTTAGAATTTTGCCAAGCATTCACAATCATTATGAGAGATAAGAAGACAGATGTATTTTTTTTAAATGCAGTATAACTCGTAACTAAATGTACATAAAAATCCGCGTATAATGTACTCAATGGGAGGTCCTCTATTCCAGTGGTCCTCAAATGGGGGTACGCGTACCCCTGGGGGTACTGAAGGTATGCCAAGGTGTAGGTCAGATTTTTTTTAAATATTCTAAAAATAGCAACAATTAAAAAATCCTTTATAAATATATTTATTGAATAATACTTCAACAAAATATGAATGTTAATTCTTAAACTGTAAAAATAAATGCAACAATACAATATGCATTGTTGACAGCTAGATTTTTTTGTGGACATGTTTCATAAAACTAGTTGTTAAAGATTCCTTTTTTTGTGAAGACATTTTTAGAATTAAGTTCATGAATCCAGATGGATCTCTATTACAATCCCCAAAGAGGGCACTTTAAGTTGATGATTACTCCTATGTATAGAAATCTTTATATATAATTGAATCACTTGTTTATTTCTCAACAAGTTTTTAGTTATTCTTATATCTTTTTTTTCCAAATAGTTCAAGAAAGACCACTACAAATGAGCAATATTTTGCACTGTTATACATTTTAATAAATCAGAAACGGATGACATAGTGCTGTATTTTACATCTTTATCTCTTTTTTTCAAACAAAAATGCTTTGCTCTGATTGGAGGGTACTTGAATTAAAAACATGTTCACAGGGGTTACATCACTGAAAAAAGTTTGAGAACCACTGCTCTATTCCGCCCATAAAGCTATCTAAATAACCATCCAAAAAGCACCAACAATACGACATTTACATTTCATGACTTGAATCTTAACCCAGTATTATTGATATTGTTATTATAAGCTCTAATACAAAAATACTATAGCGGCGCCTTGATCACAAAGAGCTAACGAGCTTATATGGCTATGTTGACATTATGAGCTGGTGAGCTGCTTCCCTAGCCTCGGAATGAGATCAAAAATAATGTCTCTCTCATGGATGGCAGAAGTGGGAGAACGCATTTCGACAAGCAATAGCAAAAATGACACTAACAGACGCCTGGTTTCACCCCCCTTTTCTTCACGTTGATTTCAAATCTTTTTTCATCCAAACAGGAATGTATCAACATCTTAACAGTCAACATCCTAATGACAGCAGACATTGTACACTAACTGATGTTTTATTATGTTTGTTGCCTCCCATAAAGTCTGCAGTGAGCAGTAAAAAGCATTTTTTTAATGAATGCGCCGCAAATGTTTAAAATGAGTAAAATGCGTAAATATTAAATGTTATTATAAATGTGCCCATTATTAGATTACATATCTACTTACATCATATACGTAAAACCTTAATGGAGGTGTTGGGAAGTGATTGAAACAAAATAAAGCGGCTTCCATTGTAAGTGGACCTTTGATCGCATGTATTTAATATTTGGAATGCATTACAAAAAAGAAAAAATGTGGGGTTGTCTTACGTGAGGATTATAAAAGATAGACAAAATGCCTTTTATCGGCAACTTGTGCTGCCAGCACCTCTGTTGGGAGAACGCCAGGGTACGCCCCTGCTCGTGCTGGGCACTTTGCGCCCACGCAACGGCGAAGCTGCAGGCAATTAGCAATCAGCGCAGCTGAGACTATTCAAAACAAGCAGCATAAAGACCAGCAGACCCATGGAGCCTACGCCGGAACTTAGTTTCTCTTTGCAGTAAGCATCCCGTCTCTGGCTTCCCCTCCCGCGTACTTGCTTTCTCCTTGTTACCTCTTTGTCCCATGTCTCATGTCTTTTGTGTTCTCCAAAGTGTCCTTCCTGTTCCCTGTGATCGAGTTGTGTATCTCGACTTCCCTCTGGATTCTGGACTGCCTCCCTCGATCCTCGACCCCTGCTTGGACACGGACGTCGATGCTTCCCTGCAGCCCTCGACCACTTTCCTTGCCCACAAACTACCTCTTTGCCTTGCTCCTCTGGACTGACGCATTGGGCAGGCCGAATGGGTCCACTAGAGTTTGGAAACCATGCTCTGGTGTGTGGCACACCGACAACCCACGTCCTGGAGCAAGTATATTCTGTGGGTGGAGTACTCGTACAATGCCATGAAGAGCTCCTCCACAGGTATGTCTCCTTTCGAGTGCTCGTTAGAATATAAACCCCCTATTGTTCCCCAGCAGGAACAGGAACACAAAAACCCACATCAAGAGGTGTCAGAGGGTATGGAGAGCCGCCCGGGTGGCACTGGTTAGAGCAGGGGTGCCCACACTTTTTCTGCAGGCGAGCTACTTTTCAATTGACCAACTCGAGGGGATCTACCTCATTTATATATATCATTTATATTTATTTATTTATGAAAGAGACATTTTTGTAAACACGTTAAATGTGTTTAATGATAATACAAGCATGTGTAACACATATAGATGTCTTTCTTTCACGAATTGAAGAATATAAGTTGGTGTATTACCTGATTCTGATGACTTGCATTGATTGGAATCAGACAGTAATGATGATAACGCCCACATTTTCAAATGGAGGAGAAAAAAAGTTTTTCCTTTCTGTACAATACCACATGAAAGTGGTTGGGTTTTGGCATCTAATTCATTCAGCTTCCATACACTTTACAAGAAAAACATTGGCGGCAAATTCCGTAGCTTGTTTGATTGACATTCACGGCACCCGAGGGTCTTGTGAGATGACGCTGGCTGCTGCCAGTTCATTATTATGAAAAAATGACAGAGAGGAAGACGAGAAACACGTTTTATTTCAACAGACTTTCGCGCCGTCCCTTCCGTCAAAACTCTAAAGGCCGACTACACATTTCCTATCTTCACAATAAAAGCCCTGCTTCATGCTGCCTGCGCTAACAAAATAAGAGTCTCGGAAAGCTGGCGTGCACAAGTGATGTGCACGCCAGCTTTCTGAGGGATCGCTTGTGCACGCCAGTTTTCCGAGACTCTGTATTTAGTTAGCGCAGGCAGCATGAAGCAGGGCTTTTATTGTGAAGATAAGAAATGTGCAGTCAGCCTTTAGAGTTTTGACGGAAGGGACGGCGCGAAAGTCTGTTGAAATAAAAAGTGTTTCTCGCCTTCCTCTCTGTCATTTTTTCATAATAATGAACTGGCAGCAGCCAGCGTCATCTCACAAGACCCTCCGGTACCGTGAATGTCATTTAAGTGACGTCTTGGTGAAGATTGATGATCACTAATTTTTAGGTCTATCTTTTTTAAAAGCCTGGCTGGAGATCGACTGACACACCCCCCGCGGTCGACCGGTAGCTCGCGATCGACGTAATGGGCACCCCTGGGTTAGAGCATCTGAAAGGATGTGCAGTAGCGCCAACAGATGCCGCATCTCGGTTCTTTCATTTCAGCCGGGACAACGAGTGATGTTGCTTGCCAAGGACCTCAGCCCACGGGTACCGCCCAAGAAGTTTGCTAGGTTGTAACAAAGTATATAAAAGAAGCTTATAAATCTGAAAAAAAAAAAAAAAAAAACATTTTTGGAGTGAAAACAAAAGTTTTTGACCAAAAATCTGTAAATCTGTTGTGTCACAGATCTACAACGGCAATTACACAAGGATTCACAGCATTGTATGTTTTATTACAGTGGAACCTTGATTCACGAATTGGTTCTTATGAGGCTACGTAGACAGAAAGAGTTTGATTCTCCATAAGAAACAATTTAAACATGAATAATGGGTTCTAGCCTCGACAAAAGTCCATAATTGTACATTTTAAATATAATATAAACCACTATACAGTACTGTATATCAAACAAACAAAACAAGGGTGTCATGGATCAACTTTATATTACAAAATTACAAAACGGACACGGACACGCTCACAAGTTGTCACTAGTCCTCTGGTGCACTCACAGTTTGAAATTACAAAGGTTCGTACAACAAAACATATGACAAGTTCAGATGCAAAAGCTGATCAATCCATTTTCCTAGTTTGGAGTAAATCAATATTTTTGGCCGAGCTTTTAATGAAACAGCCATCCTGTTGATGTGGGATGCATTTGAATAGTTTCTACAAATCATAAAGAAACTGTCAATTTAAAAAATGCTAATTTACTACAAAAATGGAATTTTGATAATTTCGTACAGATTTTTCTACAAACACAAACAACTCCAAACAATGTATTTTGTTGCAAAAACAGACTAATCCTATATGGTGCCAGCTTGGTCGTATAATTTGTGAAAACAGATCAGTTTTGCCAGAGGAATGATTTTTGATCCCAAAAAGACCCTGCTGCATCACAAGACAAGAATAGCAGACTATACACAGCATTGAGTTCATAATTCGAGAGAGTAGTTGTTACACACGTATCCTGTACATCAGTACTACATTACATACAGCCGTGGTCAAAAGTTTACATTCACTTGTAAAGAACAAAATGTCATGACTGTCTTGAGTTTCCAATAATAAGTTCAGCTAAATTTGTTGGTTTTCTGACATGGACTTGTTTCTTCAGTATTGTCCACACGTTTAAGTCAGGACTTTGGGAAGGCCATTCTAAAACCTTAATTCTAGCCTGATTCAGTCATTCCTTTACCACTTTTGGCGTATGTTTGGGGTCATTGTCCTGTTGGAACACCCAACTGCGCCCAAGACCCAACCTCCAGGTTAATGATTGTGAAGAGACTGAGCCGACGAGCCGACAGCGGGCTAGGAAATATGATTTTCCTGACCAAGATGGAGGCCAGGAGGCGGGGCATGCAGCAGGGCGGAGAGGCGGGGCACGCCTGGAGCGACATTACAGCCATCAGCGTCAGGTGCGGACACAACACACCTGCGCCCAATCGCTATATCTTCTGCTGCAGCATAAAAAGGGGGAAGGAGGAGACAACCAGACGGAAGATCAGACGAGCGAGAACCACGGAGAGCCAGACGGAAGACCAGACGAGCACAGGAAGACGGGCGACTGAAAAGGAGACCGGCGCGAGCAGAGGAGGAGGCACTGAAAGAGCGACCGACTGACTGCGAGCAACTTTTATTTGCAAAAATAAAGAGTCAAACCTGTGCAAAGCGATGTCCTCTGTTGATGATCCATGCAACCCACACGATGGCGGTAGGAAGTCCGTTACAATGATTTTTAGGTTGTCCTGAAGAATTTGGAGTTAATCCTCATTTTTCATTGTCCCATTTACTCTCTGTAAAGCACCAGTTCCATTGGCAGCAAAACAGGCCCAGAACATAATACTACCGCCACCGAGCTTGACGGTAGCAATGGTGTTCCTGGGATTAAAGGCCTCACCTTTTCTCCTCTAAACATATTGCCCGTTATTGTGGCCGAACAGCTCACTTTTTGTTTCATCTGACCACAGAACTTTCCTCCAGGAGGTCTCATCTTTGTCCACGTGATGTCAGATGAAACAAAAATTGAGCTTTTTGGCCACACTACCCAGCAATACGTCTGGAGGAGAAAAAGTGAGGCATTTAATCCCAGCATTAAAGGGACATCATGCAGTAAAACTTGTAAAGGGACATGTAAGCAAATATTAACATTGCTGTTTGTATACTTTTGACCCAGTAGATTTGGTCACATTTTCAGTCGACCCATAATAAATTTACAAAATAACCAAACTTCATGAATGTTTTTTTTTGTAACCAACAAGTATGTACTCCAATCACTCTATCACAAAAAAATAAGATCCAGGTCAGTCTAAACCTTTTATGAAGGCAACTTTATGTGCCTTTATAAATACCATTCTCCATTCATGTTGCTTTAGTCTTCACACATGCCGTTATAAATAGATGTACTTCTCTTTCAAAAAGCACAACGTATTGCCTGTTACAATCCTGACTCTGACTGACAGAGTGGATTATATGTCTTCTTTTTTTCCATTTTGTCATTGCACATTTTCCCATATCTGCCAACATATGGTGTTTAGAATCTGACAGGCCTGCCTTTGGCCACATTGGAACATGATATATAGCAGGTTTATTTCATTTGGAACACATTGTCTTTAATTTAACATTTATACAATGTTGTCATTTAATATTTATTTATTGGTTTATTTAACAGAGGCTATGTACATAATTAGCATCGGTGCAAATGCACAAGAATGATCTAAAAATATTTTTATTTGTTGTCCATTTACAGATCTTTTAAAAAACACACAAAGCTTTTTTGAAATTAAAAAACAAATATATTAACACATTTTTTTTTCACATTGCTTTACTTTCCAAAGCCACGGAATGGGTCCCTTAGGTGAGCGCACACACTATGACTTCAAACGTGCTGCAGTGTGTTTGCGAAAGTAAACATGGCCTTGATTTGTGTAGTTGTCAGGGCTTGCACACTTGTGGCAATTTCTAGGATATTTAACAACAGGATCATTTTAGTTCTTGCAGTTTGATTCGCACTGTTTTCTGCTCCCTTGTCCGCCATTTCTTTTTGCGACTGTCTATTTAGGCAAAGATTTGGGACGCGGCACTTTTCAATGATGTTCAGCTCAGTTGAACACAACCAGAGCTTTCAGACTGCTGCCACACCAAATACATGGAAAATGTATGAAAACAATTGGAAATCTACTATTCACACTGATATCAATCAATCAGTCAAGCAATGTTTATTTATATAGCCCTAAATTAAAAGTGTCCCAAGGGCTGCACAAACCACAACGACATCCTCGGTACAGAGCCCACATAAGGGCAAGGAAAAACTCACCCCAGTGGGACGTCGATGACGGTGACTATGAGAAACCTTGGAGAAGACCGCATATGTGGCCAACGCCCCCCGCCTCAGGGGAGACTGAAAGCAATGGATGTCGAGCTGGTCCAACATAAAAAAAAAACAGATGCATGTCACATATGGGAAAAAAATGTGAATTTGAATGACTCTAGTTCCAAGCAACTCGTGCTTTTGTAAAGCCTGTCGCTAGACACGCGTCACCATTGACCTCTGCTGTACTTGAGATAATTTATTTGTTATTACAAATTCAAATGCATAAAATACAGGATATTTTAAGGCAGGGGTGTTGAAGTGGAGGCGCAAGTGGTGATGTTGTACCGGAGCCCCAAGCACAGGGAGATCCTGGGCTTTTGTAAAGTTTGAAGACTTTTTTTTTACCGTCATTTAAATGTGTAAGTTAGAAAAAACTATGTCATAGTTGTTAATATAAGTTAAATATTATGGGTGTTCACGTTGGGTTTAGGGTGGTATGGGGGGCCCCTTTTGTTTATGGGGGCCCAGAATTTGGTGCCGGTTTATTGTACAGGATGTACGAAAACTCTTGGACCATATTTTTCGGAGTATAAGTCGTTCCGGAGTACAAGTCGCACCGGCCGAAAATGCATAATAAAGAAGAAGAAAAAAAACATATATAAGTCGCACTGGAGTATAAGTCGCATATTTGGGTGACATTTATTTGATAAAACCTAACACCAAGAATAGGCATTTAAAAGGCAATTTAAAATACAAACCCCATTTCCATATGAGTTGGTAAATTGCGTTAGATGTAAATATAAACGGAATACAATGATTTGCAAATCATTGTCAACTCATATTCAGTTGAATATGCTACAAAGACAACATATTTGATGTTAAAACTGCTAAACATTTTTTTTTCGCAAATAATCATTAACTTTAGAATTTGATGCCAGCAACACGTGACAAAGAAGTTGGGAAAGGTGGCAATAAATACTGATAGAGTTGAGGAATGCTCATCAAACACTTATATGGAATATCCCACAGGTGTGCAGGCTAATTAGGAACAGGTGGGTGCCATGATTGGGTATAAAAGCAGCTTCCATGAAATGTTAAGTAGTTCACAAACAAGGATGGGGCGAGGGTCACCAATTTGTAAGCAAATTGTCGAACAGTTTTAGAACAACATTTCCCAACGAGCTATTGCAAGGAATTTAGGGATTTTACCATCTGCGGACCGTAAAATCATCAAAAGGTTCAGAGAATCTGGAGAAATCACTGCACGTAAGTTATGATATTACGGACCTTTGATCACTCAGGTGGAACTGCATCAAAAACTGACAGTGTGTAAAGGATATTACCACATGGGCTCAGGAACACTTCATAAAACCACTGTCAGTAACTACAGTTGGTCGTTACATCTGTAAGTGCAAGTTAAAACTCTACCATGCAAAGCGAAAGCCATTTATCAACAACACCCAGGAACGCCGCCAGATTCACTGGGTCCAAGCTCATCTAAGATGGACTGATGCAAAGTGGAAAAGTGTTCTGTGGTCTGACGAGTCCACATTTCAAATTATATTTGGAAACTGTGGACGTGGTGTCCTCCGGAACAAAGAGGAAAATAACCATCCACATTGTTATAGGCAAAGTTCAAAAGGCAGCATCTGTGATGGTATGGGGGTGTATTAGTGCCAAAGACATGGGTAACTTACACATCTGTGAAGGCACAGGCACAGGACTGAATGGTCCATTCAGGTTTTGGAGTAACATATGTTGTCATCCAAGCAACGGTATCACGCCCCTGCTTATTTCAGCAAAACAATGCCAAGCCACGTGTTACAACAGCGTGGCTTTGTAGTAAAAGAGTGCGGGTATTTTCCTGGCCCGCCTGCAGTCCAGACATGTCTCCCATTGAAAATGTGTAGGGCAGGGGCGCTCACACTTTTTCTGCAGGCGAGCTACTATTCAATTGACCAAGTCGAGGATATCTACCTCATTCCTATTTATAATTTATATTTATTTATTTATGAAAGAGACATTCTTGTTAACAAGTTAATGGTGTTTAATGATAATACAAGCATGTTTAACACACATAGATTCCTTTCTTTCATGAAGACAAGAATATAAGTTGGTGTATTTGATTCTGATGACTTGCATTGATTGGAATTAGACAGTGGTGCTGATAACGTCCGCATTTTCAAATGGAGGAAAAAAAAAGTCCTCCTTTCTGTCCAATACCACATGAAAGTGGTTGGATTTGGCATCTCATTTGTCCAACTTGCATACTCGTTTTTAAACACTTTGTTATGAGCGTAGCATATGTGTGTGGCCCTTTAATGTCTGGCAGCAGGTGAGTGACGTCAGTGACTGTGCGGGTGGGCAAGCAAGTGAGAAAGCGGTCGCTGAGGGCGGGGGAGAAATACATTGGCATCAAACTCTGTAGCTTGCTAGCTTGTGCACGCTAGCTTTCTGAGACTCTTATTTTGTTAGCACAGGCAGGATGAAACAGGTCTTTTATGGTGAAGACAGGAACTGTGCAGTCGGTCTTTAGAGTTTTGACAGTAGGTACGGAGTCTCTAGAAATAAAATGTGTTTCTCTGCGTCCGCCCTGTTAGTGATTTTTTTCTTAAATATGATCTCGCAGCAGCCAGCGTCATCTCACAAGATCCTCGGGTGCCGAGAATGTCAAACAACTGACGAAAGTGAAGTCTTGGTATGATTGATGATTGCTCATTTTTATGTCTATTTTTTAATGCCTGGCTTGAGATCAACTGACACAGCCTCCGAGATCGACCAGTCGATCGCGATCGACGTAATGGGGACCCCTGGTGTAGGGCATTATGAAGCGTAAAATACGACAGCGGAGACCCCGGACTGTTGAACGACTGAAGCTCTACATAAAACATAAAACAAGAATGGGAAAGAATTCCACTTTCAAAGCTTCAACAATTAGTTTTCTCAGTTCCAAAACGTTTATTGAATGTTGTTAAAAGAAAAGGTGATGTAACACAGTGGTGAACATGCCCTTTCCCAACTACTTTGGCACATGTTGCAGCCATGAAATTCTAAGTTAATTATTATTTGCAAAAAAAAATGAAGTTTATAAGTTTGAACATCAAATATCTTGTCTTTGTAGTGCATTCAACTGAATATGGGTTGAAAAGGATTTGCAAATCATTGTATTCCGTTTAGATTTACATCTAACACAATTTCCCAACTCATATGGAAACAGGGTTTGTAAATAAAGAATAGTGAATAACAGACTGAATAAGTGTACGTTAATAAATTACCAACTGCGAAGGTGCCTGGTATGTTAACGTAACATATTATGGTGAGAGTCATTCAAATAACTATAACATATACAACATGCTATACGTCTACTAAACAATCAGTTACTCCTAATTGCTAAATCTGATGAAATCTTATACGATAGTCTGTTACGTGAATGAGTTAAATAATGTTATTTGATATTTTACAGTAATGTGTTACAATTTCACACATAAGTCGCTCCTAAGTATAAGACGCACACCCGGTCAAACTATGAAAAAAACTGCGACTTATAGTCCGAAAAATACGGTACTTTTCTCCTGCAGATGTTTTTTTCTTTCATATTTTTCATTACTATTATTGGGACTGTAAATATTTGGCTCTGTTTGCACTGCAGTGGGAATTTGCTGGTAAATTAACAAAAAACGCAAGTGTTTCAACAAAGGGTGATGAGAAAGAAAAGCAGAATACGGTTCTGCCTCTGAGGTCTTTAACCCAACTTTGGAAGTCTTAACTGACACCAACTGTAGAATATTGAGTAAACGAGATGAGGGTAAATTGACCACTCGACAGCAGGAAGAGGCATGAAGTCATTAGTGGCAAAGAGGGCAATCAATAACACAGATTACAGGCCAGTGGTTAACGTTTTGGGGGTAATTAGATAATAGGACCCTGACATTATTGGTGGCGAACAGCATTGACATTTACGAGCTATTCCGGGACATACGAACACTAAGATCTGCTCTCTTGTCTTCACTTCTGAATTGAAACATCCTCAGTATCACAGTCTTCCCAAGCTGAGAAAACATGATTTGAGAGAATGAGCAACATTTCTGAGGCTGCTTCATGCAAATTATGGGTTGACTTTGCGCTATAGTCCAGAGCAATATTCTTGTCCAGGAAGATGATCCCACGGCGCTTCTATCATCACAGCAGGGAGCTGCACTTTAATATGGAACCTTCTCAGCGAACGGTGCTGTGGTATAAGAGACTCTGAAGTATGAAGGGGTCTCTTGGACACTGCATAAATTATTCACTCGCTGATTTTCTTTCCGTGACCTGAAAGCTACAAAAAAAAAAATGTGGATTTGATAGGGTCGCCAATCTAATAAAGTGGCGCTTTAGTTTCAGTATGATTTGGTTTAAGGCGTACATTTTTGTAATTTCAATATTTTCAAAAATGTCTTGGCTTTAGTCCAATATGACTGTATTGAAGAAGGAAAATGCAGTATTGGTATTTTTTTGGATCTATCAAAGGCCTTTGACACAATAGACTTTCAGATCTTATTGTACAAGCTATATCACTATGGTGTCAAAGGGGTACCTCTCGATTGGTTCTGTTCTTACCTTTACGGAAGGCAACAATGTGTATTCGTCAATGATCACAACTCACCCCGTATGACCATAAATTATGGGGTTCCCCAGGGATCCATCTTGGGGCCTCTCCTTTTTATCTTATACATAAATGATTTCATAAACTCCTCTGAAACTTTTCATAAAATAAATTTTGCTGATGATACACATTTGTTTACCTCACACAGGAGCCTACACAATCTACAAGAAACTGTCAATTCAGAGCTTATGAAAGTGGATTCCTGGTTCAAATGCAATAAGCTCTTACTTAATGTAAATAAAACACATTTTATTCTATTTCGTTCTAATAAAAACTGGACAAATACTGAGCACTGCCATATCCACATCAATGGGCAGGAAATACAGAGAGTCTACTCCACAAAATTCCTGGGGGTCAACATTGACGAATACCTCAATTTTAAATGTCACATTAGCCATCTGTTAAACAAATTATCCAAATATGTTGGCCTTTTCTTTCACCTACTTCATTATCTTCCTCTTTATGCTCTACTTACCTTGTACAAAACTCTATTTGAACCACATTTAAACTACTGTAATATCATCTGGTGTAACACCTTCCCTACTTACCTTCACAAATTAGAATCCATGCAAAAGAAAATCATATGGGCCCTGTCATGTTCCAAGTTTATTGCACCCACTCGTCATTTATTTCATAAATATCATCTCTTAAGAATGACAGAGTTCAATATTTATCAAAATGCTTGTTTAACCTATCTAGTCATTTACAGGCTGAATCTTAGGCTTTGTAGCTTGGTTCCTATCTACCATCCCCAGCATGCCCACAACACTCGTAACTTAGATCTGATAACAGGTAAACATTGTTTACTGGCTTGTACCGCTCACAGTGTCGTAAGCAGGGGACCAAAGATTTGGAACCAGCTTAATGAGAGCCTCAAGATGCTGTATCCATTCTCCAACTTCAAAATGAAACTGAAAACCTACCTATTAACCACCTATCTTTAATGCCTCATGTGGGGTAGACTACTGTTGGGTTTTGCATGCTTGAATGAATGTATGTATGTACAGTATGTGTATGCTTGTTTTAGTACTATTATCTTGTGTTTATTATATAGCGTTGTGTTGTTTTGTTTTTGTTTTTTTGTTGTTGTGCTTGCTACCATATTTGATCTTTCCATGTATACATTGTCCTTTGGACCCCTGTCAAAAGCTTCTTCTAGCTTATTTGGGGGACCCTTTCAGATCCCAACATCTTTAAATGATGATATTCACCACTATTGTAAATGTTATATGGTATTGTGAATAAACTTGTGAAAACTTGTAATAAAATTTTTATTCGACTAAGTACTTTCTATATATTCTACACACATATACAAAGTACATAGATGGCTTCTATTGTGCGCGTCCCTCCCATCCTACCTCTCACCACATCGCCCTTAAGAGTCTTCAATAAACGTAAGAGTCATGTTAAATGTTGACTTGATCAATTCCCATAAACCGAAACCCAATTCCACTGAGGAACTGTTTTTTATTTATTTATTTATTTATTTTGTCCTGTCCAGCTTCTCAGGCAGATCATATAGTTGATGTAGATGCCAATATCGGCTTATCAGATTTACTTTACAAAAGAGAAGTGTAGGATACTTCTCTTGTTGCCTTATTTGAATTTGACTTGATTAAATGTATTTATATTATCATTTGGTGCAGCCGGGCCGGAGCAGGAGGGGATAGAAAGAGAACAAAAGGAAGACAGAGGGTGGGCAGTCCACCCCCAGACCAAACGACTCTGAAACCAATAATGAATGTAACTGTCGCAAGAAACCTGATTGCCCTCTCAACGGAAGGTGCTTACAGACATCAGTCGTTTACCAAGCAAAGGTAACACGCAAGGACATTAACACATCCGACACATACGTAGGATTAACCGAAGGAGCGTTCAAAACAAGATGGAATAATCACAACGCCTCCTTTAGAAACCAGACTTTGCAGAATTCTACAGAACTCAGCAAACACATTTGGAACCTCAAAGACAATAATGTTGAATATTCAATAACATGGCAAATTCTTGCATCCAGCACACCTTACAACAGTGGTAATAAAAGATGCAACCTATGCTTAAAAGAGAAACTGTTTATTATATACCATCCAGATCTATCATCCCTCAACAAGCGCAGTGAAATCATTTCAACATGCCGCCACAGACGGAAACACCTCCTAGGTAACACATGAGCCAATCACCACACCCTACGCCTGCCTGTACCCACCCACTCTGTGCTCTATATAAACCATTGTATGTGAATGCTTCCATTAAAATCTCCTGATGATTGAGGGAACCCCTCATGAAACAGATCTGTAGAGATGAAGTAGTCTTGTGATTTTTTTCCCACACCTACATATTGCGCTCTACCACGGTATCGAGCACTATTCTCTGGATAATCCAATCAAGACATATATATATATATATATATATATATATATATATATATATATATATATATATACACACACATACACACATGCATAACTGGAACTGGAACTGTTTTTTTAACGTACGAACACAGAGACACTGACACTGCTACGGCATTAACGAGAAGTAAGATATTTTCTGCATCAGCAGCTGAGTCGCTTTAGAGCAGGTGTCTCAAACTCACTTTACCTAGGGGCCACTGGACACAGAGTCTTGTCGCGGCTGGGCCGCAAGAAAAGATTTCTTTCAAAAAATTTTGCATACTCCTCAGCATGTCTAGTTGTATAATGACGTTCCAAATTGTATCCCTTGTGCACCGCAACTTTCTCTGTGCAAATAAGACACGTCGGGGTGCCCCTGTGCTCAACAAAGAAATATTGCATCTCCCACTTTTCTTGTAATTGTCTCTGCTCATTACTAACCTTTCACTTCACTACAAGCTTTGAAAAAGACATGTTTGGGGTTGTGGAATATATTTGTATTTAGCTGACGCACTGTGAATAATGTTATTTTCGCAATGTGTGTCGTTCCGCTTTTCCTCCCAACAGCAACACGGGGGTCGGCGGATAATAGCCGGGAAAATACCGGCATAGCGACCGCAAAAAAAAGACTGCTTCCGGAGTGTTATCCGGCATCATATAGAAATATATGTAGTGTTCATCGTGTGAGGCTATATAAATTAAACAATAAAAAAAAACAAGTGTTGCGTGTGACTGCAGCCAGGCACGTAAGAAAACCATGGCAACGTCTCTGTCGCTTTCACTCATTTGCCGCTGTTCCACTAATGCAGGGGTAGGCAACCCAGGACGTTGAAAGAGCCATTTTGAACCCAAATAACACAACGCTGTCAAGCACAATTCTTATAACTCTCACGGGCCGTACTAACATTAAACTATAATATGAAGGTGGGGGCCACAAAATAATGTCCTGCGGGCCGCAATTTGCCCGCGGGACACGTGTCCGAGACCCCTGCTTTAGAGTTTTTATTGCACAACCGAGTACGATACGACACCAATCTGTACTGACTGAACAACATGAACAATCTTGTTGCAATGACAACAAAGACCTACCGACCTACCAAGCGTGGCGCTAAAACTAACCAAAATGTCACCAACGGTGCAAAACGAGGAATGCTAGTGTATAGAAGAATCTCAAAAGCGAGGAGAAAACAATCGCAAACATTGACCCAGCAACTACTGCTGGGTGACAGGAAACCAGAAAGGGGCTTGATTAACCAAAACACCTGGTGGGAACACTAAATTGCAAAACTAAGACAGGTGAGGAGAATTAGTGCCCATGGAAACTAACAGAAAACAAGGAAAGGGTGCACCTAGGGAGCGGACTAAAACAGAAAAACTACCCAACCCAAGTTATGCCATGACTTGGGTGACGGATCATGACACGTTCTAGCTTTCGGCAACCTTCCTGATTACGTCACTTGTCCTTGCCCTTACAAGGACTATTGGACCGTCTGATTTTCCTGCGGATGACAGCCATGGGAGATGGTTGTCATGTGTTGACAAGCCTTTTAAAGCTCTTAGTCCTAATTGTTACTTAATGATGGATATATTGAGTGGAGTATCAAATGACATAGCATCATATTAATATTATCATATGGTAAATGGGTTGTACTTGTATAGCGCTTTTCTACCTTCAAGGTACTCAAAGCGCTTTGACACTACTTCCACATTTACCCATTCACACACACATTCACACACTGATGGAGGGAGCTGCCATGCAAGGCGCTAACCAGCACCCATCAGGAGCAAGGGTGAAGTGTCTTGCTCAGAACACAACGGATGTGACAAGGTTGGTACTAGGTGAGAATTGAACCAGGGACCCTCAGGTTGCACACGGCCATTCTCCCAACTGCGCCACGCCGTCCCATATAATTATTTGCAACGAAGGGAGAGGAAATGAATCCCCACAACTGCAGTTTCAGCATATGATTTTATTAATTTATAGTAGGGCTGGGCGATATAGCCTTTTTTTATTATCTGGATATTTTTAGGCCATATCGCACTACACAATATATATCTCAATATTTTGCCTTGGCCTTGAATGAACATATTCCGTCCTACGTGTCTGTGTCTGTGGCGTAAACAAGTTGACAGATAGTTAACATGAAGATCCTAAGGAAATGGAAGAAAGAGACCAGGCCGTTAATCTTTAAGAAGCTTTAGTGAATTTCACACAGAATGCACTTTTCCTTTCTTCTTGTCTAATTGGTCATTTCTTTCTATGTTTTCTCTTTTCCTTGTATTGATTTGTTTTCGTTTTCTTTTGTTTTTTGTAAAACTGTATAAAGAGACACAAAATATATGTCAAATAAACACTACTAAGTAACAACATGTCCATAAATGATTGTTGCATAACATGTTTTCACACATACACACACAGCCCATACAATAGCATGTAAACAGTGCTCATAAACGTATGTAAATAGTCCTAACACTCAAAGCCACACATGAATAAGATTTACATATGGAATGCTTATAAACAACACAGGATAATATACATTATATACTGAGGAGGAGAGACACAAACATTGCACCCTCCTTTAGAGGAGTGAGCTACCAGCTACATGCTAAGTAGCAACAAGCTAAAACATGAGAACAAGCTATCTTCACACAGTACTATTTTTACTTGTACACACACACACAACGTCTTCATGTTACTCATAAAACAGACACAAGACTTACAGACAATGTTTCCAAGGCACTTCGCGGGTAGAAACAACAAACTTTGAGCGCTGAAACACGTAAATACGTCTCATATGTAAACAAGTGAGCGTCAGACTGTCACGCGCAGACTACTGGAAACAAGAGGAAGGAGCAACTCGCCTTCAAAATAAAGGTCCCTTATTAAAGGGGAACATTATCAGCAATATGTACCTTGATGTTGCAGAAAAAAGACCATGTATTTTTTTAACCGATTACCGAACTCTAAATGGGTGAATTTTGGCAAATTAAACGCCTTTCTGTTTATCGGTCTTGTAGCGATGACGTCAGAACGTGACGTCACCGAGGTAATACAGTTGCCATTTTCATTTTCACATTACAAACACCGCGTCTCAGCTCTGTTAATTTCCGTTTTTTCGACTATTTTTTGGAACCTTGGAGACATCATGCCTCGTCGGTGTGTTGTCGGATGGTGTAACAACACTAAGAGGGAGGGATTAAAGTTGCACCACTGGCAAATAAATCTTCCGCCAGACCCCCATTGATTGTGCCGCAGTGTCTGCACATTTTACCGGCGATGCTACGACAGACATGGCACAGAGATAGATGTATGGATAACCTGCAGATGCATTTGCAACGATAAAGTCAACGAAATCACAAAAGTGAGTTTTGTTGATGTTGTTGACTTATGTGCTAATCAGACATATTTGGTCGTGGCGTGACTGCCAGCTAATCGATGCTAACATGCTATTTAGGCTAGCTGTATGTACATTTGAAACTAGATACCCACAATCGACAGATTTAAGTTGCTCCAGTGTCACAAGATGCGAAAGTCTTGATCGTTTGGTCCACACATTTTACCGGCGATGCTAATAAGGCAGCCATGCTATGGGCCACTTCATTAGGTACACCCATGCTATGGCCGAATAGCGTCAATAGCTATTCGCCCAAGAGCTTCAGTCTCCTCTTCAATTTCGTTTTCGTTATCTGCCTCCATACTCCAACCATCTGTTTCAATACATGCGTAATCTGTTGAATCGCTTAAGCCGCTGAAATCCGAGTCTGAATCCGAGCTAATTTTGCTATATCTTGTTGCGGTATCCGCCATTGTTTGTTTGTTTTGGCAGCACTGTATGACGTCACAGGGAAATGGACAGTCGCATCGTAAATAGCGAAAATCAAGCACTTTAAAGCTTTTTTTAAGGGATATTCCGGGATTTTGAAAACAACTTTTAAAAATAAAACAAGCCACTGGGAAGTGATTTTTTTATTGTTTTTAACCCTTTTGAAATTGTGATAATGTTCCCCTTTAATACCGAATAATGTTGCATCTCAGAACACTTGATACATATAATCACACCATTATGATGATTCTATGTGTCTACATTAAAACATTCTTGTTCATACTGCATTATTGTATGCTACTTTTAAACTTTCATGCAGAGAAAGAGATCCCAACTAAGTCAATTGACCAAAAGTGTATCTATTTAACAGTTATTAAGCAGTGGCACACACATTCATGTCATTTCCAAAACAGAAAGTGCAAAATTGTCATAGACATTTTTAGTGTCCAATAAAAATGAGCTGCATAATAGGAAATCAAATAGTGTTCGTCTTTCGCTATGTGGTAGGTTACTACGGACGTTGTTAAATTCTATTTTTTTCGTACAGTATTGTTGTAAAAATGTTTGCCTCGGCATTTTGTTGGTATGGCACCGAACAGAGATGTTGACATGCGAAATAAGCACTCTTCATTCTCTAGCCAGTGACTTTTGAAGTGATGCTACATATTTGAAGTAACGCTACTTTTTGTAGCAACGCTTGTGCCGCATGCTTGACTTATTACGGTTATCTGTTTGACATATTCCCACTTGAAGCCAAACCACAGCCAGACGATGGATCCCCTGCTGTTTTCCTTGGAAATTACTTCTTCCTTCATTCGCACCTTCTTTCTCTCTTATTACCACTCACACGGCTCTGCTAGCATCACAGCTAACGTTACCCAGTCTGCTACCTCTCTACTGGGCGAGGGCATATTCGTATGTGACGTATGATGTGACAGTATGTGACATATGTAAGAAGGTGTGCTTACACTCTGTGAGAAGGAGAGACAGGAAGGAGCGAGGAGAGCCTGTGTGTAATGCCCGCAGCTAAAAGCAACTGTGTGAGAACGTATACTCGAATATCACGATATAGTCATTTTCTATATCACACAGAAACAAACCCGCGATATATCGTGTCTATCGATATATGGCCCAGCCCTAATATATAGGTTGCAAAAATGTGTTGTTTTTAAATGATCGTCCAAACTGGTTTATGCAGTTGGTGTTTTGTGTTATTTATTTTTGGTGATTTATCCTTTAAATTTCCTTGTCAAAGTCCATATCCTCCTTGATTATTTAGCACAGCAAAAATAACAAAAAAAACAACAGAAAAGTTCATTAATCATTTATAGAAGAGTACATTTTCAAAAAACATGCAATTGTACAAAAAAACAGCAATAACTAACATCGGTACCTTGATGCACACATTTACAATACTTCATTATTACAGAGGGCAGCACGGTGAAAGAGGGGTTAAGTCACAATACGAAGGTCCTGAGTCGTCCTGAGTTCAATCCCGGGCTCGGGATCTTTCTGTGTGGAGTTTGCATGTTCTCCCCGTGAATGCGTGGTTCCCTCCGGGTACTCCGGCTTCCTCCCACTTCCAAAGACATGCACCTGGGGATAAGTTGATTGGCAACACTAAATGGTCCCTGGTTTGTGATTGTGAGTGTGAATGTTGTCTCTCTGTGTTGACCTTGCGATGAGGTGGCGACTTGTCCAGGGTGTACACCGCCTTACGCCCGATTGTAGCTGAGATAGGCTCCAGCGCCCCCCGCGACCCCAAAGGGAATAAGGGGTAGAAAATGGATGGATGGATGCATTATTACGGACACACATTCTTGCACCCTGTAGATTCTGGTTGGTCGTTAAAATAAAAATAAAAAAATCTTTCCTTTCTTTCTGAAAATAGTTTAGAAAGTCTGGGTCCCCTGGTATTGATGTATTACGTCTCCATTTGTTTGTATGTGCAGTGATAGTTTTGTTAGTGAGGGAGAGTGAGACAGGATCATAGTCACTGATGATGATATGGTGGATATGAATGTTTGAGATGTTAGATACATTTGAGCTACTTGTTAAAAAGTAGTCAATGTGAGAGAATGAGTGGTGAACTGGAGGGAAATAAGTGTATTTCTTAAGCGTGAGGTGATAAGAACGCCAGGCATCACAAAGACCGTAGTCGTTCATATGTCGCTTAAGTATTCCCACTGACTGAGACTCACGGTGACTCCCAGTCATGCTGGACTGATCTATATTTGGAATAAATACCAAGTTGAGGTCACCTCCTAGAATCAAGGACAAGTTTGAGTGAGTGGAGAGTGAAGAGAAGATAGTGTGGAAAAAGGAAGGGTCGCCAACAGAAATATTAAGAATTATGTATCTGCCTTCTATGTCAGTAATGGAGTTACTGAATGTAAAGTTTACCTTTAAACTAATGAGAACGGCTCTCTGTTTGGAGTTGTCTCTAGCTAAGTACGTATGTGGGTATTGTGGTGGTTGTACCTTTGATGTATCGGACTTGGAGAGGTGAGTCTCTTGTAATAAAGCGATGACTGCTTGCATGTTCTTTAAATGATTAAGAATTGTAATATTTTTTTCACTGGACCCGACCCCACGCACATTCCAAGTGACAAACTGTATAGTGGACATACTAAACTAGACTGTAGGTGTGTGGATGTGTGTTTATACTTTATGTGTTAGTAATGCATAGCTGTATGTAAATGTGAGCCTATCATGTATAAATTATGTGTGCAGAGTGAGTAAATGTGTATGGTTGTTATGCATGTATTAGTAGAGAATTGTGAGTCTGTGTAATTTAAATGCTGACGACGACAAGGGGCCACATAACGGGGCGAAATGAAAAGGGAAAAACAGACAACATTAAATAAATAGAAAAGAAAACAGGACATAGTGGTGGATTCGACAGGAAGTGAAATAAGTGAGATACAAAGGAAAACGAGAAAGTAAAACAATAAACATACCGAGAGTTAATGAAAACGAGAGAGCGGTTGGTGTTCACGTGAGAGCTATCATGACGCACGGGCGCATTGTGAGAGAGAGAAAACAAATAAAAAATAAAAAAGGAATGAAGCATGATGAAAAAATAACAATACAACATGTTAATAATAGAACCATGGTGGGGCTTCGGGAATTGCGGTACAGTGACAGCATGTCACTCTTTGGCGATAAACTTCTGACGAAGTGGGACCAGATGGCGCCACCTGTCGAGGATCTCCTTGGGGAAATGGTCGTTAATTCGGAAGTTGGATCCCTTGGCTCTTCACCTGCTCCTTCTGCTTGAAAAGCTCCGATTTTGCGACGGTGGGTATCGGCCTCCTGTTCTCCGGCTTTTTGGCTCCTGATGGTGTCTGCTGGAAGCTTGAGCCAGTGTTCCATAAAGGACTTCACGATTTCCTTGGGATCTTCCTCCATCTTTTTCAGTATGCCCGCGAATACCAGATTGTCCCTCATGCATCTTGCCTTTAGGCAGACTTGCCAACCTTGAGACCTCCGAATTCGGGATATGGGGGCGGCAGGGTTTGGTGGTAGCAGGGGGGGTGTATATTGTAGCGTCCCGAAAGAGTCAGTGCTGCAAGGAGTTCTGGGTATTTGTTCTGTTGTGTTTGTGTTGTGTTACGGTGCGGATGTTCTCTCGAAATGTGTTTGTCATTCTTGTTTGGTGTGGGTTCACAGTGTGGCACATATGTACCAGTTAATGTTGTTTATACGGCAACCCTCAGTGTGACCTGTATGGCTGTTCATTAAGTGTGCCTTGCGTTAATTTGAGTGTGTCTGTTAAAGCCACATATATTATGTGACTGGGGCGAAACGCTGTTTGTATGGAGGAAAAGCAGACGTGACGACAGGTTGTAGAGGAGGTTAAAGGCCATACTTGCCAACCCTCCCGGATTTTCCGGGAGACTCCCGAAAATCAGCGCCTCTCCTGAAAACCTCCCGGAAGAAATTTTCTCCCAAAAATCTCCCGAAATTCAGCGGAGCTGGAGGCCACACTTCTCCACCTCCATGCGGACCTGAGTGGGGACAGCCTGTTTTCATGTCCGCTTTCCCACTATATAAACAGCTTGCCTGCCCAATCACGTTACAACATCTACGGATTTCAATAAAAAACTACACACACAAGGAGACGAAGCAGAAGAAAGAAGAAGTTGCATCCATGGCGACACCGTCTGTAATAGAGTGATTCTATGTTGTCTGTTGCCATCTCCTGATGAATGTTGGCTATAGCGTCATGGGGTTGCTTTTTGATTGGCGAACGATTTACTTGGTGTTGCGCACCTGACTGTAAGTGAGTCTTGCCAGTACGCAAATGGCAGAACAAAGGTTACTCAAATAGTGAAAGATAAGTGTTTTTTTTTTTTTGTAACCAGCAAGCACAGTACAGTTAGTAGAACAACTGTGTTTTTTTACTGTGTATTTGATAGGTGCCGTCTGAAATTCAACTATTTATTTTATTTATATATATAATAGAATAAATAGATATAGCTGGAATTCACTGAAAGTATTTCATATATATATATATATATATATATATATATATATATATGAAATAAATATGAAATACTAGAGTTGGTGAATAGTAGATGCAAATATACTCCTCCCCTCTTAACCACGCCCCCGACCATGCCCCCAACCACGCCTCCGCCCCACCCCCCACCTCCCGAAATCGGAAGTCTCAAGGTTGGCAAGTATGTTAAAGGCAGTGCTTTGAAGGCACGCCTGCAATAAAGTTGTCCGGGTGGAAATCAGGAGAAATCCGGGAAAATGGTTGCCCCGGGAGATTTTTGGGAGGGGTACTGAAATTCGGGAGTCTCCCAAGAAAATCGGGAGGGTTGGCAAGTATGCCTGGAGGTCCAGCATCGTCTCTTTCATGGTCTTGTTTTACAGGGTGAGTTGTGCCACTCCGTCGATGAGCGATTTCACGGACTCACGAAGAACAGCGGTCTCTTGGGCGAGTGAAACAACCTGTTGTCCAAAGTCCAAAGTGTCTCGGAAGGCTTGGGAGCACCTCGACAAGTGCGAGGTGGCCATACGGACTTGTTGATGGAATCAAAGATATCCACAAAGCTTGAACCCAGCGGTGACACATAGCCAGGTGAGTCTTCCGGGCGGCTCCTGTTCGATGTTGGCGTCTTCAAGAGCTTTCCCATGACAAGACGATTGAAGCACTTTTCACTAAAGTCTGCGAGTGCCTCCAGATTTTTATATTTTAAAATTGCTTGTTTTTGCCTTAATTTAATTTTGGCGGATATTTGAATGATCTAGAATTGTTTGACAGCTTTGTTATCACCTTGACTGTTTTTTCCCGCGTCACGTACTCTCTTGTGAGATTACATCATTACTGACGCAACACCACCACCATGCATATTTAATGGTCGGGGACGTGAGCCGGACGTGACATTAGTAAGATCCCAGAATATTGTTAGAAGATTTTTGTTGTTGTTTTGCTGGCAGTGAGAGGCGACGGGCTGGGGTGGCAATTCTTGTTGCCCCCCGGCTCAAAGCCTGCACGTTGGAGTTTAACCCAGTGGACGAAAGGGTAGCCTCCCTCCGCCTTCGGGTGGGGGGACGGGTCCTGACTGTTGTTTGTGTTACGCACCAAACAGCAGTTCAGAGTACCCACCCTTTTTGGGTACACTCGAGGGAGTACTGGAAAGTGCTCCCCCAGGTGATTCCCTTGTCCTACTGGGGGACTTCACCGCTCACGTTGGCAATGACAGTGAAACCTGGAGAGGCGTGATTGGGAAGAATGGCCGCCCAGATCTGAACCCGAGTGGTGTTCTGTTATTGGACTTTTGTGCTCGTCACAGTTTGTCCATAACAAACGCCATGTTCAAACATAAGGGTGTCCATATGTGCACTTGGCACCAGGACACCCTCGGCCGCAGTTCCATGATCGACTTTGTAGTTGTGTCATTGGAATTGCGGTTTCATGTTTTGGACACTTGGGTAAAGAGAGGGGCGGAGCTTTCTACTGATCACCACCTGGTGGTGAGTTGGCTGCGATGGTGGGGGAGGATGCCGGACAGACCTGGGAGGTTCAAACGCATTGTGCTGGGAACGTCTGGCAGAGTCTCTTGTCAGAGAAAGTTTCAATTCCCACCTCCGGAAGAACTTTGAACATGTCACAAGGGAGGTGCTAGACATTGAGTCCGAGTGGACCATGTTCCGCACCTCTATTGTCGAGGTGGCTGATCGGAGCTGTGGCCACAAGGTTGTTGGTGCTTGTCGGGGCGGAAATCCTAAAACCACTTGGTGGACACCAGCTGTGAGGGATGCCGTCAAGCTGAAGAAGGAGTCCTATCGGGTCCTTTTGGCTCATAGGACTACGGAGGCAGTGGACAGGTACCGACAGGCCAAGCGGTGTGCAGCTTCAGCGGTCGTGGAGGCAAAAACTCGGACATGGAAGGACATGGACATGGACATGGACATGGACGGCTTCGAAGCGATTCTGGACCACTGTCCGCCGCCTCAGGAAGGGGAAGCAGTGCACTATCAACACCGTGTATGGTGCGGATGGTGTTCTGCTGACCTCAACTGCGGATGTTGTGGATAGGTGGAAGGAATACTTCGAAGACCTCCTCAATCCCACCAACACGTCTTACTATGAGGAAGCAGTGCCTGGGGAATCTGTGGTGGACTCTCCAATTTCTGGGGCTGAGGTTGCTGAGGTAGTTAAAAAGCTCCTCGGTGGCAAGGCCCCAGGGGTGGATGAGGTCCGCCCGGAGTTCCTTAAGGCTCTGGATGCTGTGGGGCTGTCTTGGTTGACAAGACTCTGCAGCATCGCGTGGACATCGGGGGCGGTACCTCTGGATTGGCAGACCGGGGTGGTGGTTCCTCTCTTTAAGAAGGGGGACCGGAGGGTGTGTTCCAACTGTCGTGGGATCACACTCCTCAGCCTTCCCGGTAAGGTTTATTTAGGTGTACTGGAGAGGAGGCTACGCCGGATAGTCGAACCTCGGATTCAGGAGGAACAGTGTGGTTTTCGTCCTGGTCGTGGAACTGTGGACCAGCTCTATACTCTCGGCAGGGTTCTTGAGGGTGCATGGGAGTTTGCCCAACCAGTCTACATGTGCTTTGTGGACTTGGAGAAGGCATTCGACCGTGTCCCTCGGGAAGTCCTGTGGGGAGTGCTCAGAGAGTATGGGGTATCGGACTGTCTTATTGTGGCGGTCCGCTCCCTGTACGATCAGTGCCAGAGCTTGGTCCGCATTGCCGGAAGTAAGTCGAACACATTTCCAGTGAGAGTTGGACTCCGCCAAGGCTGTCCTTTGTCACCGATTCTGTTCATAACTTTTATGGACAGAATTTCTAGGCGCAGTCAAGGCGTTGAGGGGTTCCGGTTTGGTGACCGCAGGATTAGATATCTGCTTTTTGCAGATGATGTGGTCCAAATGGCTTCATCTGACCGGGATCTTCAGCTCTCACTGGATCGGTTCGCAGCCGAGTGTGAAGCGACCGGAATGAGAATCAGCACCTCCAAGTCCGAGTCCATGGTTCTCACCCGGAAAAGGGTGGAATGCCATCTCCGGGTAGGGGAGGAGACCCTGCCCCAAGTGGAGGAGTTCAAGTACCTAGGAGTCTTGTTCACGAGTGGGGGAAGAGTGGATCGTGAGATCGACAGGCGGATCGGTGTGGCGTCTTCAGTAATGCGGACCTTGTACCGATCCGTTGTGGTGAAGAAGGAGCTGAGCCGGAAGGCAAAACTCTCAATTTACCGGTCGATCTACGTTCCCATCCTCACCTATGGTCATGAGCTTTGGGTCATGACCGAAAGGATAAGATCACGGGTACAACCGGCCGAAATTAGTTTTCTCCGCCGTGTGGCGGGGGTCCCCCTTAGAGATAGGGTGAGAAGCTCTGCCATCCGGGAGGAACTCAAAGTAAAGCCGCTGCTCCTTCACATCGAGAGGAGCCAGATGAGGTGGTTCGGTTATCTGGTCAGGATGCCACCCGAACGCCTCCCTAGGGAGGTGTTTAGGGCACGTCCAACCGGTAAGAGGCCACGGGGAAGACCCAGGACACGTTGGGAAGACTATGTCTCCCGGCTGGCCTGGGAACGCCTCGGGATCCCCCGGGAGTAGCTAGACGAAGTGGCCTGGGAGAGGGAAGTCTGGGTTTCCCTGCTTAGGCTGTTGCCCCCGCGACCCGACCTCGGATAAGCGGAAGAAGATAGATGGATGGATGGAAAGAGGTAATGTCAAGTGTTGATTCAAATATAGGCCTACACAGCATACTTTAAAATCTTCAATAGATGGGATTAATAAATATGACATTTAAAAGAAGAATGAAATGGTAAAATGTTTAAAGAAAATTGTATGCAATATCATTATGTTTGCAACATGTCCGCTTCTTAGGGAATGAAACCAAAACCAGTGAAGGTGGCACGTTGTGTAAATCGTAAATAAAAACAGAATACAATGATTTGCAAATCCTTTCCAACTTATGTTCAAATGAATACACTGCAAAGACAAGATATTTATTGTTTGAACTGAGAAACTTATTTTTTTTCCCAAATAATCATTAACTTAGAATTTAATGTCAACAACACATTGCAAAAATGTTGGCAGAGCGGGATTTTTACCATTGTGTTACATGGCCTTTCCTTTTAACAACACTCAGTAAATGTTTGGAAACTGAAGAGACCATTTTTTTTAGTTTTTCAGGTGGAATTATTTCCTATTCTTGTTTGATGTACAGCTTAAGTTGTTCAACAGTCCGGGGTCTCCGTTGTCGTATTTTACGCTTCATTGTGTGCCAAACATTATCAATGGGAGACAGGTCTGGACTACAGGCATCCCACAGAACCCTTTTTCACTTGGCATTAGTCCATCTAGGATGATCTTGGGCCCAGCGAAGCCGGTGGCGTTTCAGGGTGTTGTTGATACTGTAAATGGCTTTCGCTTTGCATAACAGAGTTTTAACTTGCACTTAGAGATGTAGCAACGAATTGTAGTTACTGACAGTGGTGTTCTGAAGTATTCCTGAGCCCATGTGGTAATATCCTCTACACACTGATATCAGTTTTTGATGCCTGCGGGATCAAAGGTCCGTAATATCATCACTTGCGTGCTGTGATTTCTCCAGATTCTCTGAACCTGTTGATGATATCACGGACCGTAGATGGTGAAATCCCTAAATACCTTGCAATATCTCTTTGAGAAATGTTGTTCTTAAACTGTTCGACGATTTGCTCTCAAATTTGTTCACAAAGTGTTGACCCTCACCCCATCCTTGCTTGTGAATGGCTGAGCATTTCATGGAAGCTGCATTTATACCCAATCATGGCACCCACCTGTTCCCAATTAGTCGGTTTATCTGTGGGATGTTTCAAATAAGTGTTTGATGAGCATTCCTCAACTTTCTCATTGTTTTTTGGCACTTGTGCCAGCTTTTTTGAAACATGTTGCAGGCATCAAATTCCAAATGAGCTAATATTAGCAAAAAATACGAAAATTTACCAGTTCAACGTTAAGTATCTTGTCTTTGCAGTCTATTCAATTTAATATGAGTTGAAAAGGATTTGCAAATCATTGTATTCTGTTTTATTTACGATTTACACAACGTGCCAACTTCACTGGTTTTGGCTTTTGTAGATCAGTTTAACAACCTTTGGTTTGCTAATTAGAATGCATTAAATTACACTGTACTGTGTGTGAAATCCCATAATGACTGCATATTAAAAGTTGATAGACATAAGAAATATACTGTAGACCATAAATGATCAGTAGTACATGAGCCCTGGTAAGCTGTATACACAACCAGGGATCACCAATAATTGAAGGTTGAAAACATTTGTCACGAATCCTTTTTTTGATAACCAGCTTCCAAATCCCCATTGTGCACTTCCGTCTGTATTAAGTCCACAGAGTATAGAGTAGCAGATGTGTGATGTTGATTAGGAAGCAGTTTTATCCATGATTGCTATGCAGAGTCGTCGGCAGGGTCAGTGCCCCCTATCTGTGACTATAAGCTGCAGAGCCTATGTTTTTGCATGTGAATAAAGCAGTACCAGTCTTTGTGTGTGAGATTTAGATTAATACAGCTTCATATCATTGCACATAAATAATCTTTTCCAATTTTTAAACTTTTCGTTTCACAGTGTCTGTGCTGGGAATGCATGTCGACCTTCACTTCCAGGAAAATAGAAGTTGAATTTATGTGTGCAAGTAAATACATAGTTTACTGCTACCTACATAAAGTATGAGAAATGCACTTCCTTAAATCTTCTTATATAACCAGTGATTATTTGAAATATTCAGTCAAGCATCTTTATAAGGCAACCTTGGAATTTGCGTCCTCCACATATTGTCCTTAAAGCAAACACAATGGCAAAGTACATTGTGGGAAGGGACCCAGCTTGCTCACAATTTTCTCACAGATATATTTCTCGGATTTAATTCCCCTTTCTCACATTTAGCTCATTTTCATCACACTTAAGTTTATACTAAATGTTGGTTTTAACTAGTACATCTGAATGTTAAATCTTTAAATCTACATTTTAAATCTATATGTGAGCACTACATGTTAAATCTAAACCTAAATGTTAAATCCCAATCAATCGATCAATCAATAAATCAAAGTTTACTTATGTAGCCTTTAATCCCGGGTGTCTCCAAAGGCTGTACAAGCCACAACGACATTCTCGGCTCAGATCTCACATCATGGTAAGAAAAAACTCAAACCAATGGGAACAACGAGAAACCTTGGAAGGGACCGCAGATGTGGGGTTCAGTTTTACGCACTGACATGAAGGAAGACGTGTAAAGAAATACTTGAAAGATACATCTCCTGGATGCACTGGGACACATCATCAGCATACTTGCCAACCTTGAGACCTCAGATTTCGGGAGGTGGAGGAGTGGGGGGGGGGGTGTGGTCGGGGTGGGACGGAGGCGTGGTTGGGTGGGGGGCGTGGTGAAGAGGGCTGGCATATAATTCACCAACTCGAGTATTTCATATATATATATATATATATATATATATATATATATGTATATATATATATATATATATATATATATATATATATATATCAATCAATCAATGTTTACTTATATAGCCCTAAATCAATAATGTCTCAAAGGGCTGCACAAACCACAACACAAACCACTACGACATCCTCGGTGGGCCCACATAAGGGCAAGGAAAACTCACACCCAGTGGGACGTCGGTGACAATGATGACTATGAGAACCTTGGAGAGGACGAAAGCAATGGATGTCGAGCGGGTCTAACATGATACTGTGAAAGTTAAAGCCATAGTGGATCCAACACAGCCGTTAGAGTCCAGTCCAAAGTGGATCCAACACAGCAGCGAGAGTCCCGTCCACAGCGGAGCCAACAGGAAACCATCCCAAGCAGAGGCGGATCAGCAGCGCAGAGATGTCCTAAGCCGATACACAGGCAAGCGGTCCATTCTGGGTCCCGACTCTGGGCAGCCAGAGTCGGGACAGCCAGACATCCATGGCCATCGGACCGGACCCCCTGCACTAGGGAGAGTCGGACATAGGAGAAAAAGAAAAAAAACGGCAGATCAACTGGTCCAAAAAGGGAATCTATTTAAAGGCTAGAGTATACAAATGAGTTTTAAGGTGAGGCTTAAATGCTTCTACTGAGGTGGCATCTCAAACTGTTACCGGGAGGGCATTCCAGAGTACTGGAGCTTGAAATCAAAACGTTCTATAGCCCGCAGACTTTTTTTGGGCTTTGGGAATCACTAATAAGCTGGAGTCCTTTGAATGCAGATTTCTTGCCGGGACATATGGTACAATACAATTGGCAAGATAGGATGGAGCTAGACCATGTAGTATTTTATACGTAAGTAGTAAAACCTTAAAGTCACATCTTAAGTGCACAGGAAGCCAGTGCAGGTGAGCCAGTACAGGCGTAATATGATCAAACTTTCTTGTTCTTGTCAAAAGTCTAGCAGCCGCATTTTGTACCAACTGTAATCTTTTAATGCTAGACATGGGGAGACCCGAAAATAATACGTTACAGTAATCAAGGCGAGACGTAACAAACGCATGGATAATGATCTCAGCGTCTTTTGTGGACAGAATTTTTGCGATATTACGGAGATGAAAGAAGGCCGTTTTAGTAACACTTTTAATGTGTGACTCAAAGGAGAGAGTTGGGTCGAAGATAATACCCCGATTCTTTACCAAGTCGCCTTGTTTGTTTATTTGGTTGTCAAATGTTACAGTTGTATTATTAAATAGAGGTCGGTGTCTAGCAGGACCGATAATCAGCATTTCCGTTTTTTTGGCGTTGAGTTGCAAAAAGTTAGCGGACATCCATTGTTTAATTTCATTAAGACACGCCTCCACCTGATAACAATCCGGCGTGTTGGTCAGCTTTAGGGGCATGTAGAGTTGGGTGTCATCAGCATAACAGTGAAAGCTAACACCGTATTTGCGTATGATGTCACCTAGCGGCAGCATGTAGATGCTGAAGAGTGCAGGGTCAAGGACCGAACCCTGGGGAACTCCACACGTTACCTTAGCGTAGTCCAAGGTCACATTGTTATGGGAGACGCACTGCATCCTATCAGTAAGATAAGAGTTAAACCAAGACAGGGCTAAGTCTGACATACCAATTCGTGTTTTGATACGTTCTAATAAAATATTATGATCGACGGTATCGAAAGCAACGCTAAGATCGGGGAGCAGCAACATAAATGACGCATCAGAATCCATCGTTAGCAATAGATCATTAGTCATTTTTGGGAGGGCAGTCTCCGTAGAGTGATTTGCCCTGAAACCGTATTGAAATGTTTCACATAGATTGTTAGACGCTAAGTGTTCATTTAGCTGCTTTGCAACACTTTTTTCGAGGATTTTTGAAATAAAAGGAAGGTGAGACACCAGTCGGTAGTTTACCATGAGGTCAGGATCGAGGTTAGGTCTTTTAAGGAGAGGATGAATAACCACTTTTTTGAATGCTAGCGGAACAGTGCCAGAGGAAAGTGATAAGTTTATAATAATTAGCACTGATGGACCTAATAATACAAAGAGCTCCTTGATAAGTTTCCCAGGAAGTGGGTCAAGTAAACATGTTGTTTGTTTTATTCCATTTACACGTTGTAACAATTCCTCTAATGTTATTTCTTCAAAACGAGAGAAACTATTTTGGAGGGCAGTATCCGCCGTATATACAGTCGTATCTGTGTTAATATAACCCAGTTGTAGCTGGGACACATTGTCTTTAATCTCCTTTAAGTGAATTCTACGGCACCCATCAAATACACAGTAATAAAAACACAGTTGTTCTACAAACTGTACTGTGCTTGCTGGTTACAAAAAAAACCCAACAACAACACTTACCTTTCACTATTTGAGTAACCGTTGTTCTGCCGTTGGCGTATTGGCGAGCGATCTCCGAATCCGGGAACATCCATCACGGATTTGTTGTAGACATCTGCAAATGAGAACGGGATGTAGCTTCCAGCTATCAGCATAGCCATCTTTGTCTCAGCATAAGATACACCATCGGGTCTCCATTTTGCGAGGTGGGCCATAATACTGGGTTGTGAACGATGCTGCGCTGCGGACGCTTTGTGCTTTGCTGACTGACCGTTCATGGCTGAGTATATCCATTCACAATGTTCAATGGAGAAGTCGGTTCTACAATATTTACAGGCAACATACCCTTTCCCCTTTGAACTCTCCTGGATAAACTGAAATTCTTATTTCCAATCGTTCTGGAACTTGCAAGCGTATTTCTTCATTTTGCTCGTCGACGGTGTAATATATTGGGTTAGAGTCAATAAGCAGGCGAAGTGATGAAGTCACGTCTCTTTACTGTGGGCTTCATAACAGACATTCTATTCTATGTACAGTAGATGGCAATATTGTCCTGTTTAAGAGGGTCACAACATTGAGTCAGGTTCTCATTGAGCTGTAGTGGGCGTGGCCTCCAGTTCCGTCTGAATTTCCGGAGATTTTCGGGAGAAAATTTGTCCCGGGAGGTTTTCGGGAGAGGAGCTGAATTTTGCAAGTCTACCGGAAAATCCGGGAGGGTCGGCAAGTATGATCATCAGTGATGTATCCTGGATTCATCGGGTGTTTCGGGTCTCGCAACATCAGGCACCCTCGTCCAGGCGACCCAGGGGTGATCAAGTCCTTGCTTGTGTCCCAGTAGTAACCCACGGAACAGCCCTTTTCAGCCACAACCACCTCATGGCTTTCTCTGCTGCTGCACTTGCGGATTGAACGGCCCTCCTTTTGGCCACCTCTGTGACTCCCAATCGGCCAAGCACTTTGCAGAGTGAGCGTACCGCATAGCCACGGCAGCCAACTTCTATTAGCTCATAGTAAGTCCTGCAGCGTCTACCCCTGCACTACTCCACCAGTTACTGGTACTTGGCACGTTTCCTTTCATTGGCTTCCTCAATCCGCTCCTCCCAAGGCACTGTTAGTTCCAGCATGGTGAGGTGTTTCGAAGCCTCTGAGATGATGATCATGTCTGGCCGTAAAGATGTTGTTACAATGTACTGGGGGAACCTCAGTTGTTTTCCCAGGTCAACGTGTAGCTGCCAATCAGGGGCTGTGTGAAGGAGACCTGTTGTCATTGGAAGTGCACGAGGTTATTGTCGAGCTTTGATAAACGACATTGCCTTATTTGGAACATGATGTTGCTTTCTGATGCTGATGGCTGAGGCTTTGCTCTCAGCAACTGCTTTGAGTACCTGGTCATGGCGCCAGCAATAGCGACCATCAGCCAGAGACTTTGGGCAACTGCTGAGGAGAGGCTCCAAGGAGCCTCTTCCGGAGCAAAGGGAGCAGGAGGGTGTCTCGCTCTTCCCCCACACGTGGAGGTTTTCTAGGGAGGGAATCATAGACTGCTGCCACGAGGAACTGGACGCGATGAAGGTCTGCCTGCATGTTGTTTGACCAGGTGACTTTGTGCTGCAACGTACCCTCCCATTTAGGTTCAGATTTAAGATTTAATATTTAGGTCGAAATTTAACATTTAGATTTGACTTTTATATTTAAAATGTAGGTTTAGATTCAAGAGTCAACATTTAGATTTAAATGTAACATTTAGATTTAGATTTGTGGCGCAGTGGAAGAGTGGCCGTGCGCAACCCGAGGGTCCCTGGTTCAATTCCCACCTAGTACCAACCTCGTCTCGTCCGTTGTGTCCTGAGCAAGACACTTCACCCTTGCTCCTGATCGGTGCTGGTTAGCGCCTTGCATGGCAGCTCCCTCCATCAGTGTTTGAATGTGTGTGTGAATGGGTAAACGTGGAAATAGTGTCAAAGCGCTTTGAGTACCTTGAAGGTAGAAAAGCGCTATACAAGTACAACCCATTTATTTATCATTTATATTCAACATTTAGGTTTAGATTTAACATTTAGATTTTGATACAACAGATTGATATTTAAGATGTAGGTTGAGACACAACAATTAGATTCAACATTTAGATGTAGATTTAACATTTAGATCAATTATATAGAGTCAACATTTAATTTAAACCTAAATTTGATGAAATCTGAGAAAAGTGAGTTAAATTATCTGAGAAATATATCTGTTTGAAAAGTATGATTACACTTTTACATTGGGCACCTCCATATATTTACACAATTTAATATTATTTTCCTAAACAATACACTTTGAATTGTCTTTCTGTACAAATAAGTTCTTTCTGACGTCAAAAAAACCTGTCCATGACTGTGTGATGAATAAACACCATAATACTGTATATACTCAAATGGAGACTTCTTAGCACAGGATAAATTACTGTTTTGACAGAAACTGTACTTTTTTGGAATTTTGCCTAGCGTTCACAGTCATTATGAAAGGCATGACGACGGATGAATTAAAAAAAAATACATTCTAACTTTCAAATAAACGTAAATAAAAGTCAGCTTACAGCGGAGCCATTGGGAAGTCCTCTATTTTGCACCCGCAATACTTTATTTACATTTCATGACTTAAATATTAACTAAGTATTAGTTAAATTGTTATTATAAGCACTAAGACGGCTTATTTATAGCGGCAAGGTGATCACCAGTTTATGCTGAACTTACAGATGTAGCAACGAACTATAGTTACTAACAGTGGTTTTCTGAAGTGTTCTTGAGCCCATGTGGTGATATCCTTTACACACTGATGTCGCTTTTTGATGCAGTACCACCTGAGGGATCGAAGGTCACGGGCATTCAATGTTGGTTTTCGGCCTTACGTGCAGTGATTTCTCCAGATTATCTGAACCTTTTGATGATATTACCGACCATGGATGGGGAAATCCCTAAATTCCTTGCAATAGCTGGTTGAGAAATGTTGTTCTTAAACTGTTCGACAATTTGCCCACACATTTGTTCACAAAGTGGTGACCCTCGCCCCATCCTTGTTTATCAATGACTGAGAATTTCATGGAAGCTGCTTTTATACCCAATCATGGCACCCACCTGTTCCCAATTAGCCTGTTCACCTTTTCCCAAATAAGCATTATGAGCATTCCTCAACTTTCTCAGTCTTTTTTGCCACTTGTGCCAGATTTTTTGAAACATGTTGCAGGAATCAAATTCCAAATGAGCTAATGTTTGCAAAAAATAACAGTTTACCTGTTCAAACGTTAAGTATCTTGTCTTTCGAGTCTATTCAATTAAACATAAGTTAAAAAGGATTTGCAAATCATTCTATTCTGTTTTTATTTATGATTTACACAACATGCCAACTTCACTGGTTTTGGGTTTTGTAGATCTGATTTTTTTCAGTTATAATACATTTACAAAATTAAATAAATATATTTTCTCTTTGTCATTATGGGGTACTGTGTGTATAACTGTGAGTACAAACATAAATGTATTCCATTTTGGAGTAAGGCTCTAACACAGTGGTTGTCAAGCTTTTTTGAGTGATGTACCCCCTGTGAACATTTTTTTAATTCAAGTACCCCCTAATCAGAGCAAAGCATTTTTGGTTGAAAAGAAAAGAGGTAAAGAAGTAAAATACAGCACTATGTCATCAGTTTCTGATTTATTAAATTGTATAACTGTGTAAAATATACTGCTCATTTGTAGTGGTCTTTCTTGAACTATTTGGAAAGAAAGATATGAAAATAACTAAAAACTTGTTGAAAAATAAACAAGTGATTTAACCTTAAATTAAAGCTGCAAGCAGTGATGGACGACACCGCTTTGGCTGCTGCCCCCGCGACCCGGTAGAAGATGGATGGATGGATTATTACACAGAGAAAAAGTTGTATACACATGTCTTATACATCAGTCTCATAGTAATAACAGTTATAAAGTGGCTTGGGCATTTTATAAGGACACTTTGGTGCCGCCATTTTGAGACTCTAATGCATTGTGAAAGGAATGCAGCTTTTGTATTGAAGTGGGAATGGCAAACTTCCTGTTGATTTTAGTTGGAGTGGTCAGTAGATGAAATATAGGTCTAACTGAAACCTACATAGTGGTTTTTGTTTCATGTTTCTACAACATTCCTACTGAAAGTTAGAGACAGTTTTGTCTGTGTTTTCATCCTAGGCGGCGCTAGAGCGCAATTTTGAGGTTTTATTTTTTTTATTATTTTTATTTTATCGCAATTTCGGCTAGTCCTGATGTGTTTATTAAATTTGGTGAGTTTTGAAGCATGTTAAGGGGGTCAATTTACAGCTCAAAGAGGCGGCGGTTTAATAATAATAATAAAGAATAATAATAAAACCTTAGAAATTCAATAGGGTCCTCCGTCCCAAGGGGACATCGGTCCCTAATAAAGATTTCTACACATAGAAATAATCATCAACTTAAAGTGCCCTCTTTGGGGATTGTAATAGAGATCCATCTGGAGTCATGAACTTAATTCTAACGTAATCAATATTTATGGAACATGTCTACAAAAAATCTAGCTGTCAACACTGAATATTGCAATGTTGCATTTCTTTTCACAGTTTATGAACTTACATTCATATTTTGTTGAAGTATTATTCAATAAATATTTTTATAAAGCATTTTTGAATTGTTGCTATTTTTTAGAATATTTTTCAAAAATCTCACGTACCCCTTGGCATACCTTCAATTACCCCCAGGGGTACGTGTACCCCCATTTGAGAACCACTGCTCTAACATACCAAAATGTGGAAAAAGTGAAGCTCTGTAAATACTTTCCTCATGCACTGTATTTTGTTTTCATGAGTATTTTGGCCCTATTACTTATTCCATACCATATAGTATTAAATTGTGACTTACCTAGTTTGTTACACCCTTTCTATCTACGGAATGTTCAATCCAAAAAAAAAAAAAAATAGCTTCAAGCAGAATTAATGATTTTTCTTCAAGCAGTCAAGCAGGTATTGATTCTCTGAGCAGCAAGGCCACTTCTCGTGGCAAGGTCATTTCTACTTCCTTTTACTCCTGCGTTTCATATTAATAAATATATACGAAATAAAATTAATGAAATATATTACCAGCACACAAGTAAGGTTTTTTTTTTTCTCCACTGTACATTTTCTTGCATTTCATGTTGTTGACGGTCTTATGCAAATGATGAAGGTTTGAATAAAGTCATGCATGACAAACAGTGCTTTAATATTCATACGTTTTTAAAGCCTTTCAAGAAAGCTTTGCGCACATAAACAATGACAAGCCTTTTGTAGCATCTTGGACATTTTATATTTTCAGTAATAGATGCATCCATCACATCCATTTTTCGTTGCTGAGGGGTTATACTAAAAAAAAAAATCTAGCTTGACCAAAATACATAATCACAGATAAAGACCTGAATTATTGTATGTAATAAAATCAGTTTCCCGCATAATGTTTTACATATATAGTGGTATTTCAACTCACAAACTCAATTTGTGATAAAACCGAGCTTGTAACTGAAATACATATACGTAACGCCCATTGGTAAAAATGTAATTCATGCTTGTCCCTCCAAAATAAGCAATCTTAACATTTAATGTACCTTTTAAAAAAGAAAATTAACTCTTAGATGAGAAATATCATTAGAAATATATTACAATTGTATGTATTACAAACAGCTAAAGTAGTTTTATGAAATAACGTAATAATATTTTTCTGCATTTACCTGTTCCTCACAATACAAAGGTTTTGAGTTCAATCCCGGGCTCATGATCTTTCTGTGTGGAGTTTGCATGTTCTCCCCGTTGTAATGTTCTGTTTGGTTTGTGCCAAACACAATGATGTCATCACTGAGATTTTTGACTCCTTGTAGTCCTTGTAAGGACTCTTGAATTGCATTTTGAAACACTTCTGCTGCAGAGGAAATGCCAAAACTTAGGCCTGATCCCATCCTAGTCGTCAATGTAATGTTCTGGCATCAGGGTGACTGCTGAAATAATGTGAGTTTGTTCCTTGAACTCGTAACTTTAATAACAACGCATCAGTGGCATCTCGTAACTGCCATACATCACTAGTCGAGTCACAACTCAACACCACGTACGTCCTGTCTAGCTTCAAAATAAAATACCTTACGTTCTGGTGAACATCACACCTGCGACTGCGTGGGTTCCCTCCGGGTACTCAGGCTTCCTCCCACCTCCAAACACATGCACCCTTGGATAGGTTGATTGGCAACACTAAATTGGTCCTAGTGTGTGAATGTGAGTGTGAATTTAGTCTGTCTATTTGTGTTGGCCCTGCGATGAGGTGGCGACTTATCCAGGGTGTACCCTGCCTTCCGCCCGAACGCAGCTGAATTAGGCTCCAGCACCCCCCACGAAACCGAAAGGGACAAAGCGGTAGAAAATGGATGGTTTGATGTATGGATTTACCTTGGGGAGCAGATTTGTCTTAAATGAGCTGTTTCTCTATCGTGTGACAATAGGAACTGGGAAATTTGTTACACACGGATGTCTTCGAGTGAAAGAACGGAAAAGTTCAGAGTTAACAGCAAATGATATGTATATCTGTGTACCAAAGTTAATTCTCGATTGTCCAGTCAGGACTAGACAGAATGAAAGTAAACACGTCAGACGCAGCAACGGCAGCTAAATAGACCCCCTTTTTAGACCAGTTGATCTGCCGTTTCTTTTCTTTTTCTCTTATGTCGCCCTCCCTCCCTTGGGGAGAGGATCCGGTCCAGTGGCCAAAGATGAAGTACTGGCTGTCCAAAGTCGGGACCCAGGATGGACCGGTCGTCCAGAGTCAGGACCCAGGATGGACCGCTTGCCTGTGTATCGGTTGGGGACATCTCTGCGCTGCTGATCCGCCTCCGCTTGGGATGGTTTCCTGCTGGCTCCACTTTGGACAGGACTCTTGCTTTGGAATGTATTTTCATGGTTACGTTAGATCCACTATAGATTGGACTTTCACAATATCATGTTGGATATGTAGTCCTCTCCAAGTTTTATCATAGTCATCCTTGTCGACGTCTCACTGGGGTGAGTTTTTCCCTGCCCTTATGTGTGCCCTACCGATGATGTCATTGTGGTTTGTGCAGCCCTTTGAGGCACTTGTGATTTAGGGCTATATAAATAAATATTGATTGATTGATTGATTCTCCATATTGTCATGGATAAATGTTTGGGCGTTTTGTGGCTACTTGCAGCGGAAGCTGGCTGTGGTTTGTGTGATGCTGACTGAACGTGCTGAGGTCAGGTTAACTCACCAGGTTGATTAACCAGTAGGAAGATTTTTAAATCTGGAATGTGCTGATTGATCGACCACCTCTTGGACGTTGCCGATTAATGTCTTTTAATGCTGATCACAAACGGCGATCCCCTCTGGATGAACAAGCGGCTAGCAGCTAATTATCTGTCTCCATACATTGTGAGGAGCCCCCCACTCCCACCCTTAACCAATTATAATCACCTCCCTTACAACATATAAACTGTATTTTGTAGCTATTGCTTTAAGGACACAATTCCTCATGGAAATTGTGTCCTGAAAGGGATTCTGGGTATTTGTTCTGTTATGTTTATGTTGTGTTATGGTGCGGATGTTCTCCCGAAATGTGTTTCTCAATCTTGTTTGGTGTGGGTTCACAGTTTGGCGCATATTATTAACAGTGTTAAAGTTGTTTATATCATAACCCTCAGTGTGACCTGTATGGCTGTTGAACAAGTATGGCTTGCAGTCACTCCCATGTGAGGACAGAAACCACATTCAACATGCGGCTGGGCTGGCAAGCCATTAGTTAAGGTTGTAGAGGGCGCTAAGGACAGTGTCATCATAACATGCCCTTGTTATTGTTGATTGGGTGAAAATCAGCAGATACTTGAGAGAATATTTGCTCTCTAATTCGGAAGTGTCCCGGAAAAACTGTGTTGGCAAGTGTGCTGCTGTCAAGCGTCACTCATATAAAACTCACATTTAATTTTCATATTAAGGCGTTTAATTTTCATATTAAGGTGTGACCCCTGCTTTATACATAACACAAAGCAGAAAAAAAACTCTGAATGCAGTATCATTTCATATTAAATTTCAAAAGTGTTTTGTGGCTCCCATTGTTTTCTTTATTTTGTGAAACAGGTCAAAATGGGTCTTTGAGTGGTAAAGGTTGCCGACCCCTGATATATTCAGTTTAGAGTGATTATTTCGGAGCGGCCCCTTTAAGTGACTGTCAGGAGATTCTCCCAAAGGTGGGGGTTTGTTGTGACCGCCATTTTTGAGTCGTTAGTAGTCATTCTCTCTCGTCTTTGATGAATAAACGACGCACACGTTTTTGTGTGTCAACGATACTTCAAGTTGTGTTGCTTTCCCGCTACAAGCGCAACACTGGTGACCCCACGCTTCATTGTACAGATTCAGTGAATGTTATCGACCAGGACGGCGTATGCGGTTTCTCTGAAGCTGCTGTCGTTTCCTCCCTCGGGAGCGCGACGGCGACCAGAGTTGTTAGCGTCCTCACGCACCCACCAGAGAGGAACAAGTGTCTCACGTTGAAGGCTCACTTCTTAAAAAACATTCGAACTTTCCGACGCGGAAAGAGCGAGCTGCCTTTTTTCATTGCAGGGGCTTGGCGATTGCAAGCCCTCTGGACTAATGGACAAATTGCTAGACCACTTAAGTGAGCACAGACCAGGATTCCTCTTCCTGCAGCTTTTCCTGAGACTCCTGCCCTCTCAGGTGCGGGCTGCTTTAGCCAACACGGCCATTTTGGACTGCTGCGAACTTGCTTCTGAAGCTACTAAGTTCTTTTTAGCCTCCCAACGAACCTATGTGGCTGCCTTATTTCCGGCTGGGGCAGAAAGACCCATTACAGATTCTTCCACTCTCACCGCTGCTTCTGTTGCCCCCCCAGGCGGCAGCCGGATTCTAGACAATGTTTTTTCCACGCAAAAATCGGGACCAAAGCCAGGCGGTGGACTTGTGGTTAGAGTGTCCGCCCTGAGATCGGCAGGTCGGACCATACCGAGTCATACCAAAGAGTATAAAAGTGGGACCCATTACATCCCTCCTTGGTACTCAGCATCAAGGGTTGGAAAAGGGGGTTAAATCACCAAATGATTCCTGGGCGCGGCCACCGCTGCTGCTCACTACTCCTCTGTGGGGATGGGTAAAATGCAGAGAATAATTTCACCGCACCTAGTTCGTGAGTGACAATCATTGGGACTTTAATTTTAACTTAAAACATTTTTCACAACGACAGAACGCCAGCAGCAGTGATGCCAATAGTTAAGCGAAACACCAAGAAATACAATTTCTTAAAAATGTAGCGCCCTGAAGGCATCTGTGTAAATGTTGCAAACAGCCCTTTTATGTGGTGGATCGGATCGATCCATAAACTGGTGGTGTTGATATTAAGACTTGTATCAGTATGTGATCAATACTAGAGGAATTAAGTCGATGTTTTTTTTTTTCTGAAAATAATTTTTATGTTGTTTTTGTTCATGTTGTGCAATTCAGGGAGAAATTCCCTGGACACGGGATGACACTGAAAGCAAAATCCAAAGTATTTAAGGAGGGGCAAAGCTTATTTTTTGTTATTGTTCAGTTATTAAGTACAATTGACCTCATTTTGCTAGACAATCGTAAGTAATAAAATAAAATAATAACTAAGTTTGTGTTAATATGATATGGCATTGTTGTTTATCTGATCATAACACTCAACATGAATGAAATAAAACATGTATAGTTAAAACATGTGATCCACATCGGTATTGATATCGACTGATTTCATTCATGGATGAAAAGTATTGGAATCGGCAGCATAATCCTTGATCGGAACATTCCTAGTTTTTAATGGTTTGTTTCTCTGACTTGGTTGTCAGAGGCTTCATCTCCTTGCCACTAACTTTCTCAGTTTGGTGGTTGGAAGACAGGATTGTGTCAACCTCTATCTGTGGACAAGTTCTACTCACATCTTGAAGCATAACAAAAAGCGTGGACAACATGTTTCCCAAAATACTCGGAATTTGTGTTATATTTTTTTTACTTTGAGCCACACATTAAAAGCGTTACTAAAATTCGCTCCATTTTGTCCACTAACAACGCTGAGATCATTATCCATGCGTTTGTTACGTCTTGTCTCGATTACTGTAACGTATTATTTTCGGGTCTCCCCATGTTTAGCATTAAAAGATTACAGTTGGTACAAAATGCGGCTGCTAGACTTTTGACAAGAACAAGAAAGTTTGATCATATTACGCCTATACTGGCTCACCTGCACTGGCTTCCTGTGCACTTAAGATGTGACTTTAAGGTTTTACTACTTACGTATAAAATACTACACGGTCCAGCTCGAGCCTATCTTGCTGATTGTATTGTACCATATGTCCTGGCAAGAAATCTGCGCTCAAAGGACTCCGGCTTATTAGTTGATTCCCAAAGCCCAAAAAAAGTCTGCGGGCTATAGAGCGTTTTCCGTTCGGGCTCCAGTACTCCGGAATGCCTTCCCGGTAACAGTTTGAGATGCTACATCAGTAGAAGCATTTAAGTCTCGCCTTAAAACTCATTTGTATACTCTAGCCTTTGAATAGACTCCCTTTCTTTAAACCAGTTGATCTGCCGTTTCTTTTCTTTTTCTCCTCTGTCCCACTCTCTCTTGTGGAGGGGGTCCGGTCCGATGGCCATGGATGAAGCACTGGCTGTCCAGAGTCGGGACCCAGGATGAACCGGTCGTTCAGGGTCAGGACCAAGGATGGATCGCTCGCCTGTATATAGGCCGGGGACATCTCTGCACTACTGATCCGTCTCCGCTTGGGATGGTTTCTTGCTGGCTCCGCTGTGGACGGGACTGTCACTTCTGTGTTGGATCCGCTTTGGAGATCCACTATGGATTGAACTTTCACAGTATCATGTTAGACCCGCTCGACATCCATTGCTTTCGGCCCCCTAGAAGGGGGGTGGGGGGGGGGGGGGGGGGAGGATTCCGGTTGCCCACATATGTGGTCCTCTCCATGGTTCTCATAGTCATCATTGTCACTGACGTCCCACTGGGTGTGAGTTTTCCTTCCCCTTATGTGGGCCTACCGAGGATGTCGTAGTGGTTTGTGCAGACCTTTGAGACACTAGTGATTTAGGGCTATATAAATGACCATTGATTAATGATTGATTGATTATGTGTGAATGTGAGTGCGAATGTTGTCTGTCTATCTGTGTTGGCCCTGCGATGAGGTGGCGACTTGTCAAGGGTGTACGCCGCCTTCCGCCCGATTGTAGCTGAGATAGGCACCAGCGCCCCCCGCGACCCCAAAGGGAATAAGCGGTAGAAAATGGATGGATGGATGTTTGAGTAGGCAACCTCAATGACCCCACTTTCTTCACTGTGGATCATTGTCGGTGGATAAGTGGATGGAGTGGAGCTGGGGGTGTTTCGTGTTAAAACAGCGTTTTACTGGTGTTATTTTTGCTGAGACATGTCTGTGGATGTAAACAAATGCTTCTTTCAGGCGAAACCACAGCCTATAACACCAGAAAAGAGATCATTTGTGCTGCAGTGCTAAAGTGAGGCGCACAGACCCTCAGTGGATACAGTTTGAGGTCCAGAACAACATCCCCGGACTGAAACACTCCTTCCAGTCTCTTGAATTATGCACCATCTGTGAAGAATTGATGCAAAAAATGAACTATTTCCCCCACGGTTGTGTGTCAGTCGAGCACTTTAATGAAAATGTATGGAGTGGTCGATGTCGCAAAGAGTGTGACCATTTTTCACCCTCTACTGAAGAGCTGCTGTCTTGAGATTTACGGTGGCTGCTTTCTTTCGGACTTCCTAGTTTGATATGCTTGATGGAAATAGTTTGTGCTCCAAGTGATGGATTTAAGGAGGTCCTATGTGCAATGGGACTAGCTGCTCTTTTCCCAGTTGGTGGGGAAAGGTTGAAATGCCAAGTTTAGATGAGAAAAATTGAATTGAATGCTTCGACCACCCTTCCATTTGGACGTGCAGCAGTTTGGAGGTGGCTGTCTTATTAGGACTCGACAACAAAAACAAAAGGGGAACATATGAATTCAGTGTTTTGCAACAATGCATTCTTGTTTCGTTTTTTTTTTTGTGGGCTTTGAATGTCTCATAGTCAAGAGAGCATATTGCTGTTATTGATAGGCTTGTCCACTAATGATAGTTTCAGTTTAGTTTGAACATGCATACAATTACAATGTAATGCTCCACTTATTTCCAGTTGTTTCATCACAGCATGTCCGAAAACGAGTAGGAGGAAGCAGAGTTTGTTTGATCCTACCCCTTTTCATATCTCCATTTCTTTCTGTTTGCAACAGAACATAGACTAAATAAATAAGTAAATACCGTATTTCCTTGAATTACCGCCGGGGCGCTAATGAATTTAAAAACTCTTCTCACTCCGGCACTTACCAAAGCCATGCAATTTAACTTTGCGTGTGATGCAAGGATACCATCATGAAAAGCACGTTTAATAAAAAAAAAACGTTATTATGGTCTTACCTTTACTTATAAATGAAGTCCATGCCAGCTCCTTCTGATTGATAACTTGTTTATAGAAGTCTTCCTTATCTTTTTTCAGTTTTAAAAGTCTCCCTTTCTCGATGAAGATCTTCCTTTATTACTCAAGTGCGGGCGACGACAGAATTTTCCTCGAAAAACTCCCCCCTCCCGTTCTGCTCCGTGGATGATCTCTTTATCTCACTGCTGCCACCATGAAGTGTTATTGTATAAATAATACACTGGGTATTTAGGACTGGAACATGCTTTATTTCAGCCCGGTTGTTTACAAAGCCAGCATAGCCAGTGTTACATCCTCAAAGGTCCGTCGTGCACCCCCCTTGTCATAACCATTCCCAGCACATATCACGTCACTCGTTGTCACTTCTTCTGCAGCCGAGTAGTCGCAAGAAGGATCACTAGTGCCCTCTACCAATAGGCGGCGGGAGTCATAATGACTCATATTGGACACACGCAGCTACGGTATATTAATAAAATAATAGCTGCTTACTTTTTTTTTTAGCAAACCGGTATTCGATAGTTTGGACCTTAAAACCTACTGAATAGATTTTAATCTTCTTCCCTTAATGCAATTTCAAATTACCGGTATTGAAATCAGCCTCCTCCATTTTGAAAATGATGACAGGGGAAGTGTCGTTCGTGACGTCACGAGTTTGACCCGGCGGTAATACTAAGCATGGGCTAATTAATTGTTGTGTGTTACCGGGAGTGTTGAGCGAGAGGCGGGAGTCCCGGAGGAAAAAGGCATACTCGAATGTCCGTGAGATGAGCAGCCATGGGTGTGTCCGGAGGTGCGTTCCACGGAGCTCATTGAAGAATGCGCAGTGGCATGCACTTGCGCCATGACAGTGCCCCTACTTATGGACAGATTCCAGATGTCCTGTAAATCGGGCAAGAACAACACAAAGATCAACCGTCAAGGGAGGGTGGAGGGGTGAACTGGTGGCGGGTCGCCATCCCAAGTGTCCCCAAATCCACCAGGGATGAGTCTGCAGCCGGCGAGTTGGACGACCAAAGAATGCCCACCTTCTTGGTCGTCGGGAAGGCAGACACGAGTGGCGCCAGAACCACAGCAGCCTACATCCACTTCCTGGGCGTCACTGCTTTCGGCCCAGAAAGCGTCCATGCCCTGGCCAAAAAGGGCGCCGCGTGCAGGCGCCTGATGGCCGCTTGTGTGGTTGGCTGTCACGGAGGCGAAAATACTGGTGATGAGAACGATTGCGGTGCCGTGGAAAGGTCTGCCAGACACGAGGACAGAAATAAAACTGAGGGTGCTGAAACATGGGCTAAGTGTGGAGCAGAAGCGGGCGCTGACCATGGTGCTGAAGAATGGGTCGACCCTGGAGCACAAGTAGGCGTTGGCCATGGTGCTGATTTAGGCACTGCTGACACCGGGACCAGCCTGGGTGATGGTATTGACACAAGGACCAGTCTGGGTGCTGGTACGAGAACCAGTCTTGGCGCTGGTACTGGTACGGAAACCAGTCTGGGTGCTCGTGCTTGTACGGGAACCATTCTGGGTGCTGGTACTGGTACGGGAACCAGTCTGGGTGCTGGCACTGGTATAGAGACCAGTTTGGGTGCTGGTACTGGTACGGGAACCAGTCTGGGTGTTGGTACTGGTACGGAAACCAGTCTGGGTGTTGGTACTGGTACGGAAACCAGTCTGGGTGCTGGTACTGGTACAGGGACCAGTCTAGGTGCTGGTACTGGTACGGGGACCAGTCTAGAAGCGAGTACTGAGACGGGGCCCAGTCTAGGAGCAGGTGCTGGCTTGGGGACAGTCTAGGAGCAGGCGCTGGCTCGGGGACCAGCCTGGGAGCGGGTGCTGGCTTATGGACCACCCTCTGAGCGGGTGCTGGCTCAGGGAACAGTCTCGGAGCGGGTGCTGCCTTGATGACCATCATTGGAGCGGGTGCTGGTTCGGGGACCAGCTTTGGAGCAGGTGCTGGTGTGGAAACCAGCCTAGAAGCAGGTGGTGGTGGTCTGGCTGGAGGTTGTGGTTTGGCCTGTCGAAACACAGGACTTAGTGGTTTGGCTGGAAGTTGCGGCTTAGTATGCCGAAGAACAAGTGGTGGAGGCTTAGCAAGAGGTTGCGGCTTAGTATGCCAACAAACAGGTGGTGGAGGTCTAGCAGGGTGTAGCCTGGCTGGGCGCAGCTGTGCTACTATACCAGCACTATTCCCCCCTCCACTTCGAAAGCAAATGCCAGACACTTCCCACCAAATTAGGAACAGTAAGAAAGGGTGGGAGGTGGGTAGATTCCTCCTCCTCTCTGGAAGAACTAAACAGTCCATGAGTCCTTCTCACAGGAGGTTGTCGAGGAAGGCAATTTTTCCCCCAAAGTCACTGGCAGCGGTGCTTGAATGACCTTGAATTACCTATAAGAAACTATGTAAGCATGAATAATTGGGTCTAGCCTTGACAAAAGTCCCTATTTTATATTATATACTATATTCCATACACTTTGAAGACACTATAATGTATTTGTACAATCAGAGCCATTGATTCTCTGGGCCGCCTGAAAGAGTATTTGCATGGGCTCCTCTACCCTATTCATTGCCATTTTCATTTTTCATGTTTTGTACATTTCTTTGATTGTGCCTGGTGTAATGCACCTTAATTGTTTACGATTAACCACTTAACAAGTCAGATTATAGTGTATTACACAAATGATGTATCATTATTTGTCTTTTAACCTTTTTTTGAATTTAGGCGATTCAAATTTTTCACTAATAACACATTTTACAAGACTACAGTGAACACATCATGATAACTTAACTGACCTTCAAACTTGAATATGTCATAATACAATTCAATGCAGCTTCTGATGGGCGTAGTACTGCAGCACTGTCCGACAGTGATGTCTGTGTAACACACAGATTGCTTTACAAAAGGCACCGTTTTTTAATTTGATAAATTTGTGGTGCCCGACCAGATGACATTTAACAAAGGCCACAGAATCCAGCCTGCACACCGTCAAAGGTAATGTTATAAATATTAAATGAATAAAAAAGTAGGGTAATTGTTTCAGCCACCTTTCTCACCTTCCTCATCATTCTTAGAAAAAACATTTTTTCTGTTGCTCCTATCCTGACCTTCATCTGTCTTTTCTGGTGTCAGGACTTGTGCGTTTTGGGAGGCTTCTTAACCCTGCTGGAGTTCGCTTGCACTCACTTAACTCCAATGAGGAAGAACCATGGGAAGAACGAACTGCGTGCAATGTTCTTCCTAATTTTTCATGTCCATCCATATAGTACTCTTTTTTTCCTCTCGGCGTAGCAGGCATGCTGGAGCCTAGCCCAGCTTCTCTTAAATGTCTGAGCAAATGCACAAACCCTGGAGTTTAAGAAAATATTTCTTAAAATTTGTTTTGCATAGGAGCCTCATGGTGGCAGAGGGGTTAGTGCGTCTGCCTCACAATACGAAGGTCCTGAGTAGTCAGGGTTCAATCCCGGGCTCAGGATCTTTCTGTGTGGAGTTAGCATGTCCTCCCCGTGAATGCGTGGGTTCCCTCCGGGTACTCCGGCTTCTTCCCATTTCCAAAGACATGCACCTGGGGATAGGTTGATTGGCAACACTGAATTGGCCCTAGTCAGTCATTGGTGGGGGTGGGAGGAGTCTCTGCAGATTTTCTGAGCCCTGTTCAGGCAGCGGCTTTTTGCAATCTCCTGGATAGGAGGAAGTCTTTATGACCTTCTCTGCCTTCCTCCCCACTCTCTGCAGAGACTTCCAGTCCGAGGCACTGCAGGCTCCAGTCTAGACAGAGATGCTTTTGGTCAGTAGGCTCACCATAGTGCCTCTGTAGAATGTGGTGAGAACGGGGGCAGGGAGCTGTGCTCTTTTCATCCGACGCAGAAGTGCATGCGCTGCTGAGCTCTTTTTACAGGAGCTCCAGTGTGTAGGGACCAGGTCATATTGTCAGTTATCTGCACCCCCAGGAACTTGGTGCTGCTAACCTGTTGATGAAGATTGGAGTGTTGCTGGAGTGGTGCTTCCTGAAGTCGACGATGATCTCCTTGGTCCTGTCGACATTCAGGACCAGATTGTTGGTTCTGCACCAGTCAACCAGATGTTTCACCTCCTCCCTGTAGTCCATGTCGTTATTGTCACGGATGAGGCCCACTACTGTCGTGCTGTCCTCATACTTCACAATGTGGTGAGTAGTGGACCTGGCGCAGCAGTCATGAGTCATCATCGTGAACAACAGCGGACTCAGGACTCAGGACGCAGCCCTGGGGGGAGCTGGTGCTCAGGGAGATGGCACTGGAGGTGTTGTAGCCCACTCTCACAGATTGGGGTCTGTATGTGAGGAAGTCAAGCAGTCAGTTGCATAGGGGGGGGGGGGGTACTGAATCCAGACTGCATATTTTAAAGAATATTTTATTTGGTATATAAATAAAATAACCAATTTCCAGTCTCGAGCGACACCCAGTTTATGTTTCTACACTCGAGCAACCTAAAAATACATAGCTGATTTTTATCGATCGTAGTGGCTGCTCCCAATGCAACGGTACATCTGGTTGAATCGGTTTATCTCTCACAACCCCAATTCAGACATACTTGCTACTTCTTTGTCGGTACTAAAATCCAGCTGGGTCTCCTGCATATTACCAAAGCTGAGACGGTCCACGTTAATTTTGCGGCTTAATGTATTGAATGAGTTGAATTCAACACGGTCATTGTGCTCATTCACATGAGCGTGCACACACTGATGATGATGATCACACTGCAACTCACCAACTGATTCGCACACTAATGACATAGCATGAGACGCAATTAGAGGGTTCAGTATGTGGCTTCAAGACACTTTGACACTTAATGTCTCTGGAGGATCAAACGCGCAATCTTCTAATTGCCTCAGCCTCCAAAGCTGCACTGCCGCTGTGCCTTTTATTTCTCCAAAGTCTCTTTTACTAAGGCTTTTTCAAATGCAGCATTCAGAGGCTAGTGATGAGTGTAAAAAATATTTGGGCCTACATGAGCCCACCTCTTTCATGGTCACTTTGTCTTTCTTTGCCTTACACAACGAGGGCCGCCCAAAACCGAAATTACTTTTATCTGTGCTTGTGTCGCTTATATTTAGCCTAGTGTGTCATCGGTACAGAACACATTATGGTCACACATACACCCTTCATGTTACTAAAGGGCTTTCCACATGATGTGCAAGACATAAATACTTTTCCGTTTAACTGAACCATGAACAGATCCTGGCTTACGAGTCTCAAACGGCTTTCTGATGATGTAGCACACATATAGAGCTCTGCATATAGAGCTCCTGTTATCATCCTTCCTTAATTGGAAACCATGTAAGACGCACCAATTAATATCGTCAAAGACCATGATGTCAATTCAGTATTAAAGGTTATTTTGTAAAATAATAAATAATTCATCCAGAATTGTCTATTGAAAAAATATAAATCAAACTGAGAATGGATCATTTTCTGTTTGTTTGTGTGTGTGTGTGTGTGTGTGTGTGTGTGTGTGTGTGTGTGTGTGTGTGTGTGTGTGTACGTGTCACAGAGGCTGATAAGAGTTGCTTGGACGTGTCCTCTGGATGTTACCATCCCCGCAGGGAGAAGGTGTCACAAAAGAGGGTATCAGTAGGGACATACATAGCTCAGCTCTGATTACTGTTGGGGGCCTTTACCTCCCCACCACTCTTTTTTTATTTTAGTGACCCAGAACTGGCAGTCCACCTTACTTTCATCAAATTGTGTACCATTCATGATTACAAATGTTGTTTTTTTTCATGCTGGATGTTCATGTACTTCAGGAAATTTCTGAGTTTGAGTCTTGGCTTGAATATTTCAATGTGGAGTTTGCATGTTCACCCCGTGCTTGTGACATCTCTCAGCCAAAGTCTGCTGGGATGCAATAGGCCTATATCATACCAATGTGACTCTAATCAAGATAAGCCAGAGACAATTTGAGAATGTACGTAATGTAAATAAATTCACCTATTAAAGGCCTACTGAAATGAGATTTTCTTATTTAAACGGGGATAGCAGGTCCATTCTCTGTGTCATACTTGATAATTTCGCGATATTGCCATATATTTTTGCTGAAAGGATTTAGTAGAGAACATCCACGATAAGGTTCGCAACTTTCGGTGCTAAGAGAAAAGCCGCCTCTACCGGAAGTCGCAGATGGTGACGTCACAAGTTTAATGGCTCCCCATATATTCACATTATTTTTAATGGGATCCTCCAACAAAAAGTGCTATTCGGACCGAGAAAACGACAATTTCCCCATTAATTTGAGCGAAGATGAAAGATTCATGTTTAAGGATATTGATAGCGACGGACTAGAAAAAAAAAAAGTAAAAAAAAACAAAACGCGATTGCATTGGGACGGATTCTGATGTTTTTAGACACATATACCAGTTTAATTCTGGGAAATCCCTTATCTTTCTATTGTGTTGCTAGTGTTTTAGTGAGTTAAGTATTACCTGATAGTCGGAAGGGTGTTTCCACGGGTGTTTTGACGCGCAGTGTCTCAGGGGAGTTGACGGCAGCTTTATGGGCGGCACAAGCTCAGCTTTTCTCCGGTAAGAACTGACTTTTTAACCACAATTTTCTCACCGAAACCTGCTGGTTGACATGTGGTAGGGATCCATGTCCTCTTGACCGCGCAGTGATCCATAGGAAAGTTTCACCTCCAGGAATTTTAAAGAAGGAATCACTGTGTGTTTGTGTGGCTAAAGGCTAAAGCTTCCCAACTCCATCTTTCTACTGTCACTTCTCCAAAATAATTGAACAAATTGCAAAAGATTCAGCAACACAGATGTCCAAAAAACTGTATAATTATGCCGTTAAAGCAGGCGACATTTAGCTGTGTGTGTGCGCAGCGCTCTTACTTCCTAAAAACTTGTGACGTCTTGCGTACACGTCATCATTACATGACGTTTCGAAGACGAAACTCCCGGGAAATTTAAAATTGTAATTTAGTAAACTAAAAAGGCCGTATTGGCATGTGTTGCAATGTTGATATTTCATCATTGATATATAAACTATCAGACTGCGTGGTGGGTAGCAGTGGGTTTCAGTAGGCCTTTAAAAACCATGTAACATTGTTTATCGTTGTGTTTTGTGAAGTCCTTTGAGGCACTTGTAATTAAAGGCTATATAAATAAATTGTGAATGTGTTTGATATTCTTATCACCATAGAATAATGATGTTTCACACATCAATTTTTGATATTACACAAGGTAACACACATGCAAACCAATTAAATTGTATTATGGCTTGCTGGCAATGTGTATCTCATTATTTTGTTCTCGTCTATTCTTGCAGGCTTATAAAACAATTCAAGTATGCAGGAATTGTTCAAATGATCAGATGTGTTCTTGTTTTGCCTGCTTTGGTCGGGTTCTTCTGTAACTAACTTGGGAAAAAACACACTCTTGGTGTTAGGCGTTGCATTTTTGTAAATGTTTAATTCAACTGAAACAATCTGAACAATTAGACTGTTCTGAGAATGTAATGAAATGTAGCGTTTAAGAGGACGGGAGGGGTTTGAAACCACTGGAACAAAAGCCAAACCAATGAGGCAATAAGAATGTGCCTCAGAAAAGCACAAACTTTTTTAAATTGTTGGAATCAAATGTGGCCCAGTCCAGTGGGGAGGGTATAATTGTTCATATGTGTCTGATGGGCACGTCAATCGGTGTGAGGAGCAAAAATTGCCACTTTTTGATGCGGACTGTTTGCCAGAACAAATTATGTGTGTCACTTAAATATCCACAGCCAGTAGAAATTAGCATATGAACACCTATAAAGTCGACATGAGGCAGCGCACATTTCCACGTCAACGTTGGGATGTGGTGGAAAGACCCGCTGAAGACGAGAAATGCGGCGGGTTTGGAAGACGTGTTGGAGACGAGGGCTGCGGCGGGAAAACCCGCTGTTGGTGAGGACGGCGGCGTCTGCAGGCTCACTGGAGTAGCTGGTGTTATCTGCAGGCCGCCTGGAGTAGCTGGTGTCATCTGCAGGCCGCCTGGAGTAGCTGGTGGCGTGGGCAGAGTCCAACCCTCACTGAAAACAGGTCCGTCTTACTGCCGGCAATGTGGACTAAGCTCGTACACTGACCATACAGGGAGCGGATTGCCACAGTCAGACAGTCCGGTACACCCTACTCTTTGAGCACTCCCCATAGGCCTACTCCAAGTTCACAAAGCACATGTAGACTGGTTGGGCAAACTCTCATGCACCCTCAAGGACTCTACCGAGAATATAGAGCTAGTCCACAGTTCCACGGCCAGGATGGAAACCACACTAAATCCGAAGTTCGACTGTCCGACGTAGCCACCTCTCTACTGCACATAAAAATACCTTACCTGGAAAGCTGAGGAGTGTGATCCCACCATAGTGGGAACAAACCCTCATGTTTCCCTTTTTGAACAAAGAAACCACCACACCGGTCTGCCAAACTAGAGGTATTGCCCCCAAAGTCCACGCAATGTTGCAGAGTCTTGTCAACAAAGACAGCCCCAAGGCATCCAGAGCCTTAAGGAACTCAGGGCAGATCTCATCCACATCCAGGGGTTTGCCACCGAGGAGTTTTTTAACTACCTCAACAACCTCAGCTCCAGAAATAGGAGAGGCCACCACAGAATTCCCCAAGGACTGCTTCCTCATAGGAAGACGTGTTGGTGGGATTAAGGAGGTCTTCGAAGTATTCCCTCCACTGATCCACAACATCCGCAGTCGAAGTCAGCAAAACACCATCCTCAACATACACAGTGTTGACAGCGCAATGCTTCCCCATATTGAGGCGGCAGATCGTGGTCCAGAATCGCTTCAAAGCCATCTGGAAGTCTTTTTCCATGGCTTCCCCGAACTCCCCCAATATCCAAGTTTTTGCGTCCGCAACCGCCGAAGCTGCACAGCGCTTGGCCTTTCAGTACCTGTCCGTTTCCTCTAAAGTCACAAGAGCCAAAAGGACTCGATGGGACTCTTTCTTCAGCTTGACGGCATCCCTGACAACATAGCTCCTCGGATCATTGGGACACTCAAAGTCCTCTTGCAAGATAAGGTGGGGGGCTCAGAAATAAGACAAATAATTTCAAACCGGCAAGTTCCCTGATAAAATTAAAATGGTAAAAGTCGTACTAATTTATTAGGCTGGAGACAAACACCAGTTTACAAATTACAGACCTTATCCTTTACTTCCACAATTTTCTAAAATTATTGAAAAACTGTTTAACAGCAGATTGTACAAATTATTGAATAAAAAGGAAATCCTCAGAGCCAACATTTCAACATCAATTGCAATAATCGAAATAATGGAAGAGATCGACAATGCTATATATAAATGGTGCTGCTACAGTGTTTATTGATTTAACAAAAACATTTGACAGAATCAATCACGGTATCTCAATAAACAAATTAAAACAGTATGGCATCAAAGGTTTGATCTTAAACTGGGTTAGAGGCTACTTAACCAACAGGAAGCAATATGTGAACATAAGAAGACAAACGTCTACATAGCTTAAACTATCTTGTGCTGTACTTCAAGGATCATACTGGGGTCAAATTACTGTGTGGATTACGCAAAAAAATCAAACAAAGCACTAATATGAATAATTTCAAACTACAAAGTACAAAGAAGAACTATTATGATTAACATCTCCTACCTTTTAAAAAAAAACAAAAAGAGAGATAAAGATTATTTATATATTTAATATTTGGTTACTTACTTGTGGTATATTTATTTATTTATTTACTGTTCTGTTACAAGAAGACAACTAGGAAATAGGATACAACTGCTATAATATGAAAGGGCGTAGGTTTAAATAAGCTCTGCTTCATCCTACTCCTTTTCAGACATGCTGTAATGAAACAACTGGATGCATTACATTGTAATTATATTGTATTCATGTTCGAAATAAACTGAACTGAACTGAAATTAGTATGGAACTACAGCCAATCATCCAAAGTGAAGTAATGACAGTTTGATGGTTAATAGTGAGGAGCAGTTTTCGCTGCCAGGCAGCACCCCCCCACAAATGGGTATGAAAAGTTACTGGCCCATCTTGCACTTCAGGTTGTCATCTTCATCATCATTTGTCTCAATTATGAGTTTGTGGAGTTATAAATGTTGAAGGTTTTGTGGCGAGCCATCTAATTCAGGTTTGGTACCATGCCAGGCCCACTTACTGTATTATAGGAAAGGCAAATTTTCTCTGCAATTTATCATCGCCCATCAGTTTAGTATCTGCCGTGATCCTCTAAAGTGAAGTAATGACAGTTTAATTGGTAATACTGAGGAGCAGTTGGTGCAGCGATGTTCCGCCCACTACAAAAAAGGTATTGACCCATTAAAGTATGGACCTATCCGGCATAGGGCTGTGAATGTTTGGCCACCACACAATCAGATTGTATTCGATTATTTGAGTATGAGTATAAGTTTATTTAGAACATGCAAGCATACAACATGATACATCACAATTTCCAGTTTCTCTTTTCAACATGTTCGAAAAGGAGTAGGAAGAAGCAGAGCTTATTTAATCCTAACCCTTTTCTTTTACATAACAGTTGCTAAAACTTTTGTTCACTTCCTGTTCCCCATATCTTCACAATATACTGCTCCAATCTATCTATCCATCTATCTATCTATCTATCTATCTATCTATCTATCTATCTATCTATCTATCTATCTATCTATCTATCTATCTATCTATCTATCTATCTATCTATCTATCTATCTATCTTTCTATCTATCTATCTATCTATCTATGATATCCCACAGCATGTAGTTGTCTTCTTGAAGGGTCTTCATTTGTTGGCACATATCAGAGACTTCATTTTTTCTGGTGGTGATTTGAGTTTGCAAACTTTCTATATTTTGCTGCAGACTTTTCACATCTTGATTGTGTTCTGTTATTGCTTTTAACAGATCTTTTTTTATTTCTTTCATTTCTTCTTTCAATTCATGGAATATTTTCCATGAATTAAATTATGGAATGGATTAAGTAAAGAAGTTAAACATTGTACTGATATGATCCAGTTTAAGAGGATGTTTAAATTAATAGTGCTTACAAAGTACGAAGAAGAAGTATTATGAGAAACACTTTCAAACTTATTGAAAATAAGATATTCTTCATCTTAGTATGTTAATAATGACTGAAATAATTAAGTACATGTTAGAAAACTGCTGTGTTACTCACTCACAGATGTCATTTTGCTATTTTGACATTTTGCTGTAAAGAAGGTCAGTGAATGAATGTATATTTTTGTGGGCGCTCTGAAGTGGAAAAGAGGTAGGATTAAATAAGCTTTGCTTCTTCTTACTACTTTTCGGACATGATGTATTGTGTATTGCGAAATGATGAAATTACCTGATGTATAATATTGTATGTATGTCATGTTCGAAAGAAACTAAGAAAAGAAAGAAAGAAAGGAAAATAATTTTTAGTAGTACCCCTTCTTGTTTTCCCATCATGTCCTGTGTCCAGTCTCAAATCTTGGTCCCAGTTATGTCCTGTGTAGGCTCACACCGAACGTTTCGGGATTTCAGCCTTTCCTTTAGCTTTTGGAATCGCGGTAGGTCGATGTCGTCAGTGCTTTTAGTGTCTTAACGGCAGTTACTTTAGTGACTTGCGGCACTTTTAACTTGTTTATTTTAACAAATTCGTACCTTGCGCCGTTCACAGATCAGTTTGAGGTGTCAGTCTGTCACTTGTATCAATCTGCGACGTTGGAAGCACTTTAAAACAGTTGTAAACTCGCCGTAGCTTTTGGTTTGCTAGGCAACCGCTTTGAATTGCAGTAAGGATCCGATGGCTTGCGGCTAACGGCTCTTCCAACTTGCCTTATCTCAGCGTATCAGTGCTTCTCAACTGACCAAAATCAGGTCGAAGATGCCAGGTGACTCTCCTTTGGCTGTGATCGCAAGTCAGTGGTTAAAAATCTTCAAACTCAACAAAAACTCCGGTAGCAGAAACGGAGCCTTTTTCTTTTGCGTCCTTTCTCATGAACAGGAAGTGACGATTCCATTCAGATACAATTCATGATTGAAAATGATTTTTGATTCAATATCAATACTTTTTAATAACATTAGGTGCCAGTTCTGTGATTAACTACATCCCTCCAAAAAAACAAAGATATACAGATGTGATACATTTCTACATTACCTAAAAGAAAACTGATTTTGGTTTAAAAGACATATATCTAAATGTTGTAAAGTGAATACAGATAAATGTGGAATGACAGCTCCAAAAACAAATTCAAACCAAACATTTAAATATATAAACCCCCCCCCAAAAAATGTGACGCATTATGGGTGGGTCACATAAACATTTAATAAAGTCAAATAAAAATAAGGCAACAAGAGAAGCATCCAACACTTCACTTTTCTAGATATAGTCATCTACATCAACAATATGAATTGCCTGAGTGGCTGGATAGGACAGATTAAAAATATGTTTATAAATATATATACATATATATATGCCCACACACATTTTTTTAAAATCTTTTTTTTAAATAAATTAAAGGCCTACTGAAACCCACTACTACTGACCACGCATTGACTGCGTGGTCGGTCAATGATGAAATATTAACATTGCAACACATGCCAATACGCCCTTTTTAGTTTACTAAATTGCAATTTTAAATTTCCCAGGAGTTTCTTGTTGAAAACGTCACGGAATGATAACGTGTACGCGTGATGTCACGGACTGCGAGGAAATATTAGCGCTGCGCACACACACAGCTAAAAGTCGTCTGCTTTAACTGCATGATTATACAGTATTTTGGACATCTGTGTTGCTGAATCTTTTGCAATTTGTTCGTTTAATAATGGAGACTATAAAGAACAATGCTGTTGGTGGAAAGCGGTGGATTCCAGCTGTCTTTAGCACCGAGACACAGCCGGCGTTTCTTTGTTTGTTGTGAAAACAGAGCGGTCAAGCGAACATGTTTTCTCTACGTCAATCAGCATGTTTTTGGATGGGGAAATTGTGATACATATCTTACGGAAGACATCCGTGGATTATGTGTCGTTCTGAAGCAGCTGTGAGCTTGGCTCCTCGGCTTCTCTCTGAGACACAGTGTGTTCAACGCAGCCATCCGACCTCGAGGTATGTCTTTACAATCTTTACTTTACAATCTTTAAAATCTCACAAAAACATTATTAAAACAGTAAGCAGATAATGGATCTTCCAGAATTATCCTACTACATGTGTCTAATTACATCTGAAATGCTCACACTGCCGTCGCCCGGAGCTGTCGCTTTTTTTTTCTCTAGTTGTTAGAATAATTATGTATATATTATTATCATAACTATATGCTTAAGGGCCGTTACTATAAAGTATAGTCAATTTGTGCTGAAGCGTTTTTTCTGTATTTGTGCAGAACTAGCAATTTGAGAGATTGCTTGCCTTTCTTTTCTTTGAGTGTTCTGTTCAGATACCGCATGCTGACTGCCAAGGCCAAACATTCTGTTCTGGGACCAGCACAAGAACAGACTGGGCGATAGCACCAAGTGTCAACATATTTGCATTTTCGTATTATCATATCTTGTGTCGAGTCCACTCCCCCCTTTTCCCTTAGTCACAATGATGTAATACGGATTTCCTTAATAAATACAGGAGGCATGCGGGATGTGCTTTAGAACGTTGTTTTTGATCTGTAACTAGAGTGCAGCCCAAAACACGTGTCTCCTCATGAGCTCTATTTAACTCTGTGTCTGCTTGGTTCCTTGGTTCTTGTCTGATTAATAGATGTCACCAGTGTTTGAACCTGACACTAGTCCGTCGCTATTAATATCCTCAAACACGAATCTTTCATCCTTGCTCCAATTAATGGGGAAATTGTCGCTTTCTCGGTCAGAATCACTCGCGCTGCTGGCGTCCATGATTGTAATCAATGGGTGGATGTGAGGAGTCCGAGAATCTGTGACGTCACGCGCACTACTTCCGGGAAAGGCAGGGCTTTTTTAAGAGCAACCAAAAGTTGCGAACTTCATCGTCGATTTTCTCTACTAAATCCTTTCAGCAAAGAAAATGGCAATATCGCGAAATGATCAAGTATGACACATAGAATGGACCTGCTATCCCTGTTCTAATAAGAAAATCTAATTTCAGTAGGCCTTTAAGAATCGCGGTTCATTCGAAAATCTTTTTTTTTTTTTGACACCCCTATTCTGGCACTTTAGGGTGTAATCTTCATCACACACACCAAATATAATCAACATCTCTTTCAGCAAAGAAAATGGCAATATCGCGAAATGATCAAGTATGACACATAGAATGGACCTGCTATCCCTGTTTAAATAAGAACATCTAATTTCAGTAGGCCTTTAAGAATCGCGGTTCATTCGAAAATCTTTTTTTTTTTTGACACCCCTCTTCTGGCACTTTAGGGTGTAATCTTCATCACACACACCAAATATAATCAACATCTGACATTGCGGAGCCGAGTTATACAAGTTTTGTGTTGTAGGCGAGTTTCAAAGGCTCCGCACACAAGGCGCTTTTGGAATTGATATTCATACTTGGCCATTATAAGATCCCGATCTTTAACAGTCGTGCAAGTTAAGTAGGAAATGTAATCCTCTGAAGTGACGTCACAACAGTTTGTTTTAAGGTGAGGAGCAGTCCATGCAGCCATGGGCCGCCCACCTACGTGTTAATCAATCATCATGCTTAAAACATCATCGGTTTTGGGATGGCGTAGCGCAGATGGCAGAGTGGCCGTGCCAGCAACCAGTGGGTTCCTTGTTCGATCCCAACCTTCGTCCAACCTCGTCATGTCCGTTATGTCTTTGAGCAAGACACTTCACCCTTGCTCCTGATGGGTCGTGGTTAGCCCTAGCATGGCAGCTCCAACCATTAGTGTGTTAATGTGTGTGTGAATGGGTGAGTGTGGAAATAGTGTCAAAGCGCTTTGAGGACCTTGAAATTAGAAAATCACTATACAAGTATAACCCATTTATCATTTGTTTAATTTGACCTTCATAAACATTAAGGTAGTCATTAAATTAGATAAGCGGTATGGGTTTATGTATGAGGCGCATAATTGGGAGGCACCAGGAGGCATTGGAACAAACTGAGAAACAGAGCGGTGTATACAGAGAGTATGGCCAACTTCTTTTCTAAGTCAACTGCAAAATGGTGCCCTGTAGTCACTTGAAGGGTTTTTGAACAATCATTCAGGTGATTATTCTGGCCTTACTCTCTCTAATTAGTCAAAAGCCTGTGATGTGACTACAGGGCACCAGTGTGCTGTCTTTATGGTGTCATCCTTATCATACACACCAAATATAACTAATGTCTGACCTCGCGTAGCAGTTATTTAGGTTTTGTGTAATTTAGTGAGTGTCAAAGGCTCTACCTACATGGAACCATTGTGTCAGAGTGTGTTGGTGACGAATCCCAAGATGCAGAGAAGGCGACAGGCATTTTACAGGTAAACATGATTTTATTAAAATACTAGAACAAGAACAAACAAAAGGTGCGCACGAGGCGGATGACAAACTTGGCTATGAACAAACAAACTGGAAGCAGGGAACAAAAGACAGTAAGCTACAAACAGCTACCAAATATAGCTTACCGCTACACTGCATTGACACGACCAGTAGGAACAAGAAGTAGAACTGACATTGACACGACCAGACACGACAATAATCCAGCATCTGACTGGAGGACAAAACAGGCTCAAATCGTGGGCTGCTGATTGACACCAGGTGTGGCGAGGTGCCAATCAGCCACAGCTGAGGGGACACAGCACTCAGGGAGACAACAGGAAACAGAACCAAAATAAGAGTGCTGACAGGAACTAAAAACAGGAAATACTACACAGACACAGAGGAAAAACTCAAACACAACCAAACTGACAGGGGCAAGCTTGACACATTGAAGTCAATAACATGTGCTTTGGCTAAATATAGCATGGATTTGGTTTTACAGACCCTTTTCAAACAATTTTCTTACTGTCTCTTCAAAACGTGCAGTTTTGTAGGCGGTCTTAATTTACGTGCCTCAAGGCCAAGCCACCTTTGACTGCGCCTCCCACCCCCTTAGCCATGTTCTTGTTTTTAACGCTTCAATATCAAGTCGACTGAGTTAAGTTAAGACGCTAAGTTAGAACTATACACTACTTTAGTAACGGCGCAGGATTTTAGCATGAATTTGCATGTACAAGCCAGTCTGCCCCACAAAAGTAGGATGCAGAAAGAGAAGGAACCTATTCACTAAAACTTTTGGACAACAACTGAATAAAAATGGCTGACTCGCACAAAGCATTTCGGGTAAACCTCTACCATTTACTGGCAAAGTCTGTTCAACACACAAGGAATTTTACTTGGTGGCCTTTGTTCTGTTTGTTCAAAGCAAGAAACAAGGAAAACGCAACAAGAGAGAGCAGAGTATTGTGGCGGCCATCTGCAGCGCTTTCTTGGTATCAAAACAAGAGGGAAGCATTAAAGGACAGCATTAAGATAATAACACATAACCAGCTGCCATTTCAGTGCCGGTATTTCTGCATACAGTCCAAATTATATATGCTGCACATAAACGATTACACCAAGGATAGTGTTCTTGGAACAATCTCATTAAATTCAATTAAAAGTGTAGATTGCAGTGTAATATCTTGGAAAATTGCATACAATTAAACCTGAAACCAACAGGGCCTTAAGAGACTGTTGTGTGAATGATTAGCCTTTTAATATTACAAATACAGTACATTAAAGTTCATATTCCGGGGGCAATATTTGTCCTGTTACATGAATACAAATTGAGACAAAACAGAGGTTCATGAAATTAGATTCTAAGCACGCATTCCACCTAGCAAACCCCATAGCTTCAGTTTGAGTAGCAATGGTCCCGTGTATCTGTCAGTGTGCATTTGCAAGACAGTTGACTGTGCTGAACAGTAGGACTGTGTGCACACGGTGTAAATTTGTGATTAACAACCTATCATAAGCCTGGCTTAATCACAAGGGCACACAAGATGTAGTAATTGTGAGGAGTGACTATAATATTTATGTGAGTGGCAGTAACAGAAAATCAACTGTAACCAATCCCCATTGGTGGCAAACATGTTGCGGCAAGCAAGCTTGTTTAATTTTGGTTTCAAACTCATTTTACATCTTAATAACCAACCTCATTAAAATAATGATAAAACCTGTTATTTTGATGTTATATGTGTCATATAGTATGCGGCTGCCTTGAATTACTGCCGGGTCAAACTCGCTTCGCAAAATAATTAGCGCATGCTTAGTATTACCGCCTGCTCAAACTCGTGACGTCACATGTGACACTTCCCCTGTCATCATTTTCAAAATGGAGGAGGCAGATTACAATACCCGTAATTTGAAATCGCATAAAGGGAAGAAGACTAAGAACTATTCAGTAGGATTTAAGGTCCAAGCTTACGCCACACTCAAATTTTTACTGCACACCTTTGGTAAGTGCCGGAGTGAGAAGAGGTTTTAAAATAATTAGCGCATGTTTTTTTTTACAGCATGCCTTTGGTAAGCGCAGGAGTGAGAAGAAGTTTTAAATTAATTAGCGCCCCGGCGGCAATTCAAGGAAATACGGTATATTCCCCTCGTTAGCCTATATGTCGATGTGGAGAGACGAAGACGACGGGCCGACGACGGGACATGACGCTCTTTTGCCCGGCTCAAGATGGAGGCCAGGAGGTGGAAGATGTGGCGGAACGGAGAGGCAGGGCGTAACAAGAAGCAGAAAGAAGCTAATGAGGAAGAAATAAATGTCGAGAATATCAGCCAAGAAGAGGACGTGACTGAAGATGGTGACAAGTTGGAGGCCAAGATTTCAGACTTTCAACATAAGCAAGAGACTCAAACCAACCAAGAAATTGTGAAGAAGAAGAAATGATTGAAGAAATTCTGGAAGACGATGAAGATGAAGAAGAACGTATTAGATAAAGAAGAAGTTAAAGAAGAAGAATTTGAAACTCAAGAAATTGAGAAAGAAGAAGAAATAATTGAAGAAATTCTGGAAGACGATGAAGATGAAGAAGACAATGAAGATGAACATGAAGACGAAGTCAAAGAAACTCATGAAATTGAGAAAGAAGAAGAAATAATTGAAGAAATTCTGGAAGATTATTAAGATGAAGATGATAAAGATGAAGAAGAAATTGAAGATGAAGAAAAAGTTAAAGATAAAGAAGAAGTTAAAGAAGATAAATTTGAAACTTAAGGAATTGAGAAAGAAGAAGAAATACTTGAAGAAATTCAGGAAAATTATGAAGTTAAAGAAGGTGAAGATGAAGAATAAATTAAAGAAACTCAAAAAATTGCGAAAGAAGATGGCAAAAAGGTCGAAGAAGTCAAAGAGGAAAAAGAAGAAGGCAAAGAGTACAAAGAAGAAGCCAAAGAAATTGGAGCTCAAAAAGAAAAAGAAGAAAAAGGAAGAGACAAAGGAAAAGACAAAGAAGGCAAGGAGAAGGCAGATAGCCGGGGCAGTTTTTTTCCCCGCTCCTTCATAAAACGGAGGGGGGAGTACGCTCAGTCGGACTGAAGCCCGGCTTCGAATTGGCGGTGGAGGACTGTGGAGAGACGAAGATGACGGTCCGACGACAGGACGTGACGCTCTTTTGCCCGGCTCAAGATGGAGGCCAGGAGGCGGAGGATGTGGCGGAACGGAGAGGCGGGGCGTACTTGGGGCAATGCCGCCGTAATCCAAGTCAGGTGCGTAACACACACACCGGGTCTCAATCTGTCCATCTCCTGACAGCATTTAACAGAGGAGATGGAGGAAGTAGGGGGGAGAGGAAGGAGAAGGAACCACCCTAGACGACCGACCACGAGCACAACGAGCGAGATCCAGACGAGGATGAGGCCCCGCAGCAGACGCAACCAGCGGGCACCGAAAGGTGCGCGACGGCAACCAGGAAGAGCCAGTGAGCCAGAAAGTGGCACGACCGAATGGCAAGAAAATGACATGATTATGGAAATAATAAAGAGTCAAACCTGTTATGATGCGTCCTGCATCCAGTGTCACGGCAACCCACACGGTGACGGCGGCAGGAAGTCCGTCACAGTCGATGTGTCATTGATCGGGCTAGCATGCTAAGCAACACTGGTGTGATGGTGCTTCGCTCCTAAGCATTCGCTGCATGTACATTCTAGCTTTGTTAGACAAGATCACTGAGTGTAATAAACAGTATAGTTTACATACCAGATGTCCATTTCCTCTTAATACAAGCAATACGTAAACGTAAATACCTGACTTTCCTATCAAGCAGGAAATTATCAAGTTTGGCGTCAGATGAGAAAATCTTCTCCGCCTTCAATCAACTTCATTGTTCTTTCTTTCAGAGTTATTTTTATACATTTTCACATTCACATTAAAAATACATTCCAAACCCTCTTTATCCCTTACCTCTGCTGTCACTCAAAATAAAAAAAGAACAACAAAAACAAAATTAAGAGTAAAAAAGTACCCACAGTTAAAAAAAAAAAAGTTCAATACAAGGCACTTGAGAACGTAATTGAAAGGGATGTGACACACTCACTGACTTTTTAATTGGTCAAACGGTGGAGGGCAGTGCATCGAAATGAAAACAATAACAACAATTTGGGGCTGTAAATAATTTTTTTAAATGAGCATATCCAGGCTGAACTCCTGTTATCAGTTATAGTTGTAAAGGTATTTGAAAAGAACATGATTTATTAATGCCTTTTGACATATCAGGGCCATTTAATGATGACATGAAATTATTACATACGGCACCTTTAATTGATACAGATCAAAAAACAGTTTTAACTTTAGAGATATGAATACATAATTTGGCTAGATTCTGGATCGATCTATATTTATTATGGATAGGTCAATGTCCGGTTGGAAAGTCATTAATCGGTTGTTTGGAGGGCTGTTATAAAATATGGCCGTGCTAATCTTACAAAACTTCTGTTGTGATGTCATACAAGAGTTGCGTCCTTGTTGGTGACTGACAATGAAACAGAGCCACATGGCAGACAGCACCGAAAGAGTCTTACAAACATTGCAACCCCAAATTGTTCATCTAAACTGTGGTAAGTGCTTGGATATATATGTATATATATATATATATATATATATATATATATATATATATATATATATATATATATATATATATATATAGGTGTGGGAAAAATCACAAGACTACTTCGTCTCTACAGAACTGTTTCATGAGGGGTTCCCTCAATCATCAGGAGATTTTAATGGAAGCATTCACATACAATGGTTTATATAGGGCACAGAGTGGGTGGGTACAGGCAGGCGTAGGGGCGTGGTGATTGGCTCATGTGTTACCTAGGAGGTGTTTCCGTCTGTGGCGGCATGTTGAAATGATTTCACTGCGCTTGTTAAGGGATGATAGATCTGGATGATATATAATAAACAGTTTCTCTTTTAAGCATAGGTTGCATCTTTTATTACCACTGTTGTAAGGTGTGCTGGATGCACGAATTTGCCATGTTATTGAATATTCAACATTATTGTCTTTGAGGTTCCAAATGTGTTTGCTGAGTTCAGTAGAATTACTGAACTCAGTAGAATTACAGTAGAATTACGGACTCAATGTTCAGTGCCGGGCTTCACGGTGGCAGAGGGGTTAGTGCGTCTGCCTCACAATACGAAGTTCCTGCAGTCCTGGGTTCAAATCCAGGCTCGGGATCTTTCTGTGTGGAGTTTGCATGTCCTCCCCGTGAATGCGTGGGTTCCCTCCGGGTACTCCGGCTTCCTCCCACTTCCAAAGACATGCACCTGGGGATAGGTTGATTGGCAACACTAAATTGGCCCTAGTGTGTGAATGTGAGTGTGAATGTTGTCTGTCTATCTGTGTTGGCCCTGCGATGAGGTGGCGACTTGTCCAGGGTGTACCCCGCCTTCCGCCCGATTGTAGCTGAGATAGGCGCCAGCGCCCCCGCGACCCCAAAAGGGAATAAGCGGTAGAAAATGGAAAATGGAAAAATGTTCAGTGCCTCTTTCGTGACATGTTCAAAGTTCTTCCGAAGGCGGGTATTGAAATTCTCTGACAGGAGACTCTGCTAGGCGTTCCCAGCAGACCATCACAATGCGTTTGGGACTGCCGGATCTGTCCGGCATCCTCCCTTACCATCGCAGCCAACTCACCACCACGTGGTGACTGTCAGAAAGCTCCGCCCCTCTTTTCACCCGAGTCTCCAAAACATGAAACCGCAAATCCAATGACGCAACAACAAAGTCGATCATGGAACTGCGTCCTAGGGTGTCCTGGTGCCAAGTGCAAATATGGACACCCTTATGTTTGAACACGGTGTTTGATATGGACAATCTGTGACGAGCACAAAAGTTCAATAAAAAAACAGCGCTCAGGTTCAGATCCGGGCAGCCATTCTTCCCCATCACGCCTCTTCCATTCTGCAAACTGAAAAATACATTTCAACAAAACCGGAAGCTCCACCTCATTGTATACATATCATACAATTTGTTCATGTAGAAGGGACAAGCGGTAGAAAAACGGATGGATGGATGGAGTTTCTAATCAGATGTAAACAAATGATTGCATTGTTTTAAATTTTTCAAAAAAAGTGTCATACTATTTACCATGGGTAAAAAAGGACAATATTGTTACAAAATGAGGATGATGCAAAGTCAACCCACTTTCAATGCAAAGACACCACATGATGTACTGTCAATCTTCCGTGGGTGTTCTACAGTACCTCATGTCCACCTCGAAAAGTGATAGCCTTCTTTTCGCATGGAAGCCCTGTAGAAATAAAGAAATCATTCATTTGAAAAAGTATATTGTTCTACTTTGTCATTTAAAAATCATTTGTTACCTGTTAACACTTGCACAAATGGATTAATATTATTAATGTGCCAATATTAGGAGTTAGTTGTAATACCTTTCACCATGTTTTGAAATAGCTATCCTCACTTAGTTGTGTCCAAACATTTTGAATGGTTTCCACAGCGAATTCAGAAAGAGGAATCTTTTTTCTGGTGGATACATGACCTTCAGATATGGTTTGAAAAAAGGTGTTTCGACATTATTTATTTGCTTACGCTACACCAAACATTGCATTAGTCCATGTTTGTTATGTTATGCATTTGTCAATTTTTTTTTACCACGAGTGTCCAGTGATTATGTTCATTCACAACTCCCAAGATGACCTCATACTCCAAAGGTGTATTCTAAAATTATATACAAATATCCAAAGCAGAATACTTATTGACACCTGTACACCGATGTTTACAATAGCTGTATTTGCAATACATTACAGTACAATGCTTTCTTTTTAGCTTTGGGTGTTAATTCTAATGGGACTTTCCTGGGCAAATAAAGGTTTTAAAAAATTAACTATGTCAGGCTTGCCCCTGACAGTTTGTCTATGTTTTAGTTTTTTTCTCTGCATTTGTCTGTTTCCTGTGTTTAGTATTTCCTGTCTTTTAGTTCCTGTCAAGTGCTCTTAATTTGTCAGCTTCCTGTCTTGTTCCCTGAGTGCTGTGTTCCTCCTCAGTGTGTTTAGTATTTCCTGTCCTTAGTTCCTGTCTAGTGCTCTTATTTTGTCAGCTTCCTGTCTTGTTTCCTGAGTGCTGTGTTCCCCTTCAGCTGCGGCTGATTGGCATCTGGCCACACTCGTTGCCAATCAGCCGGCTCCTATTTGTACCTCCTTTGTCTTGTGTCAGTGGCTGGATCATTGTATTGTTATTCGGACTTGTATTGTCGTTGCCACATGTCACTCTTGTCGTGCTACCTGTTGTGTCGTTTTGTTACAGCTACTACCTGTCGTGCTACATTTTGTCCTGGTCGTCGTAGCGGTAAGCTGTTTCTGTTAGCATTAGCCATTTCCAGTTTTTCTGTTTGTTTTCCTATAGCTTCCATGCTAAAGTTCCTTTTTGTTTTTCTAGCTCCCAGTGCTAGCTCTATTAGTTTGTTATTCCGCCCATGTGCGTACTTTTTGTTTGTTCTTGTTTAGTTTTAATTAAATCATGTTTTCATATTCTATGCCTGCCTCCGTCTCTGCATCTTGGGGTTTGTCAACAACAAATACCCCTGACAAACTATCCACAGTTGATGTCACACGTTGAGCATGGTACGCATAACACAGCAGAAACAAATTGGCATGTATAATTTAGCTTGGTTAGGAAGTATATTTACATTCAGTGCTCTGTGAAATCTAGTCATCCATCCATTTCTTACCGCTTGTTACTTTCGGGGTCGCGGGAGGTGTTGGAGCCTATCTCAGCTGCATTTAGGCGGAAGGTGGGGTGCACCCTGGACAAGTCGCCACCTCATTGCAGGACCAACACATATAGACAGACAACATTCACACCCACATTCACATACTAGGGCTAATTTAGTGTTGCCAATCAACCTATCCCCAGGCGCATGTCTTTGGAGGTGGGAGGAAGCCGGAGTACAATCAGAGAATGCTTTGGTTAAATGTTGCTTTTAGAAACCGGTGCCTTGCAGTGATTAGCCTGACTGACAGTGCAGTACTCCTGGCAATATGTTTCTGGGTATGTGTGTGATAGACACTCACGCTGAATTAGTATGCACACTGAGTGTGAAGGGAGAGTCGCAACAAAGAGAAAAAACACCTATGTCATTGTTACATTCATACATTATCATTAAATTCATAGACAACACCTACTGGTATATGTCTGCATTATTAGCCTCACATTAAACACTTTCAAAGGCCGTTAAAAATGTATTTTTTATCTAAGTCCAGCACAGCCACTATAGCACCTGCTTCTCTTCCCCTGCTTATTCAATGATCTCCTGTTTGAAGTCAAAATCCCGAGTAATAATGATATACATAGTCTGAATGACCAATTTTTGTGTGGGACTACAGACAGACCGTAGGCAAAATCTAATAATGCTCACTTTTTAATCAACACCATCCTCTTCAGCACTCCAAAGCTCACTAGTCACTTTCACTTTGAACAATATGCCTCTCATTCTCTGAAGGCGTCTCATCAAAGGGGTGTGAAATTATTTAATCTATTTCACATCAATTGTATAGCTTCCTACTGCAGCCGGGAGATAAGATGGCAGTCTAATGCATAAGAATGTGTGCGTGACAAGCTCTTTTTAGTTTCTTTTGCGTAACCAAATACTTATTCTATACAATTAGTATACAATATACATCAGACATTTATACAGTATACAGTTTTACCTTAACTTATGAATAATTTGAGATACGAGCTGTCGCGGCTCTTTGTTATGCTTTAAGTTTCAGTTGAGTAATATATGTCACAGGGTTGTGCCGTTGGAGCAATAAAGACTTAAAATATTGTTAGACATTGCTGTTACTGCGTTGTTTACAGTTGACGTGCGTGCTCAGAGATCGACACAATCCTTCTCTCCAAACACAATAACTGAGAATGTCATTCCAAAGGAGATTGAAGCAGATGACCAAATCAGGGAAAATATTACTTGTGCTGTTTTTGGAGGGGCAAAAACAGAAATTAATTGATTTCAATTCCGTGCGGGGAAGTGTAGTCAGCGCTGCTTGTCGGAGCAAAAATCACCGCCGCTGTCCGGGGTGCTGAGGACGAGCGCCATCGGGCGGGGGCAGGGCAGGGGCGGAGCATGTGCTGACGGCGAGACACAGCCGGCAGGTGATTAGATTTCACAGGTGGTACGTGTTAATCTAATCATATGTAGTCTTTAACAGTAAGCGGCAGGGAGCAGAGGGGAGGAGAGGATACGAATGAGACTGAAAAGTCACATTCTATGAGGAGAGAGAAATTTTGTTGATCAATATCATTAAAACCTTGGTAAACCTGCACGCTTGGCTCCGGTGCCGCCTCTGTCAGTCGGACCGCTTGGAAGCGACTTCCACAAATTAATTTCAATGGATGATGGTAATTTGAGATACAAGTGTTTTGAGTTAAGAGCTCTGTCATGGAAAGCAATGTGCTAGTAAGTTGAGGTACAACTCTATTCATGCATTTTTTAAAGAGTAAATTCCAGTGCTGAGGAACCCGAATAGATCCGAGACTTTCCATAACTTGAACGGGAAGGAAGGGACATAATACATCTCAATATTATGCTGTACAGTTTTAAAACCCTGAAAGTTACAACCACATTCATAAAAAATATTGTAAAACCACAACTTACTAAACATTTCAAGCCAAAAGCAGCCCCCCACTGAGCCTCGTCCATGCATGTGTCTTTTTGCTGTCAAGATTGCTGCAAACTCAGGAATTTAATGTGCTCGAGATTGTATGTTCCAAAACCTGCTGCCAGGGTTTTATTTATTTACTCTGTTATTACAGGGGTAGGGAACCTATGGCTCTAGAGCCAGATGTGGCTCTTTTGATGACTGCATCTGGCTCTCGGACAAATCTGAGCTGACATTGCTTAACATGATAAGTAATAAATAATTCCACTTGTAATCACAGTGTTTAAAATAACATTCAAAATATTAAACATTCTCATGCATTTTTATGTTCATGAAGTTGCGTTAATGGTAAGAAGTAATTAATTTATTATTGGTTAGTGTTGGGCTTGCCCTCCTGGGGGTTCTTCAGACCACCAAGCACCGACATGAGAACCTGTTTTAGGGTTAAAATATATATACATATATTTTTTCAATTAGTCTCTCAGTTGCTTTCCAGCAATTGTCTTTTTCTCTTTTGTCCTCATTCGCCCTCTGGCTCCAGCCCCAACCCTGTCTCCCCTCCTGGCTGCTGCTTATAACAGAGCGACAGGTGATTAGATAACAAGGCCCAAGTGGGCCATCTACGCACCTGTCGCTGATTTCAAGGCCGGTCCTGGCAACATCCTGCTTTGCTGCAGGCCCGCAGGCCACGCCCCCTCCACAGTTAGCTTCAGAATAACAATATTATTACAAAGAATAAGAGACCTATTATACTCTGGAAATGTTGGTCTTACTTAAAAATGCATGTGTTTAGTTGTGTTCAGTGTTAAAAAAAATGTATATGGCTCTTAGGGAAATACATTTTAAAATATTTGGCTTCTTGGCTCTCTCAGCCAAAAAGGTTCCCGACCCCTGTGTTATTATGTAATGCAGTGTTTTTCAACCTTTTCTGAGTCAGGGCACATTTTTTTCATTGAAAAAATGCCGAGGCACACCACCAGCAAAAAACATACAAAAATTTAACTCAGCACCTGATATTGACAGTAAAAAGTCGTTCTCCGTAAATGATTTTGAATTTTGGGGTGTTTTCCTGTGTGTAGTGTTTTAGTTCTTGTCTTGCGCTCCTAATTTTGTGGCTTTTCCTGTGTTGTTGGTATTTTCTTGTAGCAGTATCATGTTTCCCTTGAACGCTTATCTCCGCACCTGCTTTGTTTTCGCAATCAAGACTATATAAGTTGTGAGAACGCTATCCTTCTTTGTGGGGACATTGTTGATTGTCATGTCATATATGGATGTACTTTGTGGACGCCGTCTGCTCCACACGCTGTAAGTCTTTGCTGTCATCCAGCATTCTGTTTTGTTTACTTTGCAGCCAGTTCAGTTTTAGTTTAGTTTCCCTAAGCTTCAAAGCCTTTTCTTAGCAGCACTTAGCGGCACTTAACGGTACTTAGCGGCACTCACATTTTGTTCATTTTTGGTTTAAGTGTTAGATACCTTTTTACCTACACGCTGCCTCCCGCATATTGTGATCACCACAAACCATGTTCCCGACATCTACAAAGCAATTAGCTACCTGCTGCCACCTGTTGATATGGAAGAGTATTACACGGTTAATCTGCCGACAGCACCGACACTCAACAACGGCACATTTGCGGATTATAATTACTGGTTTGCAAAAAATATTTTTAACCCAATTAGGTGAAATTAGATAATCTCTCACGTCACACTAGTGGTTGAAAAACACTGATGTAATGTGTTTCTTTAAGGAGGATGATTATCATATCGCTTTATTTTTCTCTAATTGACTTAACCAACCTAACATTGTCATCGAAAAATGTACTACAGTTGATGGTTCTAATGGAAATACAGTGATTGTTAAAACTGTGGTATGCAAGCTTCATCTAGTGGTACGGCAAATAATTACTTGATTACAGTTCTTCTCAATTGTTTACACTCAATTTTGAAAACAGAAAATATTCAGTGTACTCATGGTGTTTCCGTGCAAGCAACCTGAGGTTTCCTGGTTTGATCCCCAGCTTCTGCCATCCTAGTCACGTCTGCTGTGTCCTTGAGCAAGACACTTCACCCTTGGTCCTGTTGGGTTGTGGTTAGGGCCTTGTATGGCAGCTCCTGCCATCAGTGTGTGTGAATGTGTGAATGTGGAGATGGTGTCAAGCGCTTTAAGTACCCAGAGGGCAAAAAAGCGCTGTACAAGTATAACACGTTTTTTTTTATTGTTATTGTTTTTTTACCGTACTCAGTTGCAGTAACAAATTAATAAACAATGAAAATCCGAAAAAAAAAAAAATCTGACTACTATAAAGCTGTGAGCTCCCCCTCTCACTCCTCATCTCCTGACTATTTTCCATTTTTGTTGAAGACAGGTAAACTCACCTACCTGAGTACCGCATTTTCAATGCAGCACCTGTGGGCTTCCACATCTGGCCGATCCAATTTGTTCATTAGTGTGGTCGTTGGCAAGCTGAGGCTTTGTAATCGGAAGGAAGTAACCTTTCAATCCGTATCCGTGTCTTAGGTGTGATAATGCGTAAAGAGTTTTGCAACTCTCTGTGTGTAATGTTTTGCACAAAATGATAAACTGAGTCTGTGCAGATGCAGGTGTGTTTTTGTGGGTACAAAATGTTTTCCCACTTATTGGGTGAAATCTCATGATTTAATTTCTATTCTGAAATGGTCCCAACAAAAAAAAACAAGCGTCATGACAGTAAATAATTAATGTCATTGATGTATTTGCTTTGTTTTGTGTATTTTTTTATTTTTATTATTTTTTTTTAGAAAGTTTAACTTCAAATTATGACAAATTTAGACATTTATTTGTTAATAATGTTCTATAAAACCACTATTGGTAACACAACTTTTGATAGTGTTGTATGTTTTAGTTTAGTATTTTTTTCAGCTTCAGTGTAACTCAAACTGTACTTTTAAAATCAAATGTATGGTATAATAATTAAATGTTTAAGAATGTAAATCACAAAACCACAATATAGACTGTATGTTTGACCTATAGTGCATAGAAATAAATGTAGATTGATAGTGGCCTGATAATAGATATTTCTGAGACCTGCTCCCATGCTGTCTAAAAACAATATTGTATAAAAGCGTACCAATAGACAAAAGCATGTTATCACTTAACCACTAATCATTTTACAGTATTCTTTTTAACCTTTATTTATCCAGGATAGTTGAATAGAGATTAAGAATTTCTTATTTTATTAATTTTCATATTATTTGAGGAAAGCACAAGTACAAAACATGATTACAGGATTGTCAGAGCAGTGGCCTGACCAGATTTTTTTTCCCAGGGGTGGCACCCATAAAACCGTCAGTCTATCCCAGGAGCAGCTGTAGCTACTATAGTACTGTAACAATTAAATCAGACTTAGGTATGGAAATTATTTTTTTGCATAAATTCTTATTTATATACTACTGGATCACATTACACATATTTTCAAGTAAAAACATTTCTTGTATTTTGATATATATTTAATTTATACAGTCTTGCACTGTGGTTCATTCCGGTTGTTTCCGTGTGTCCGAATAGGGAACAGCCGGCCGAGGAGGAGGAAATAGAAAGAGAGCGAGAGACCTGAAAAAGTGCTTTTCTGTGTGTAAAGCTCAAATAAAGTGGAATCAAGTGTGTTCTGTCGTTGTGGTACTTTTTTTACCAAGAAATAAAACAAAACTATATTCTTTAAAAACCCGCCTATAACTCACAACCATCGAAGTTCGTAAGAGACAAAATAACAGGGTTACAGTAGTTCACCACGGTTACCACCACTAAGTATGCAGTGAATCTTCCTATAAGGCAATTGCTGACATAAAACATTGCAATGCATTGAGCTATTACAGTATGTCAGACAACTTGCAACACTTGCCGCAGAATACATACAAATACAGTCACATTTCTTCTTTAAACAGTGTGCTTTTGAGAGTATTTGCACTACATATAAATTACCTGGACTGAATAGAGTTAGAATCATGGTGGAAGAACTAAATCAAAATGAGCCGGTTTTTGAGTTGGCAGGCAATCACTCCAAACACGCTTGTGCAAAAAATAAATTCTAACCAAAATGACTTACCTTGAGTGAACGACTACACGCCCGTCCAAAGGCAAAACCTAGTAAAACACTTCTAGCTGATTTTGAGAAAACAAAGGAAAACCAATCTATCTTGATGCTGTCTTACAAAGATCTACAAAGTCATCAAACGTATAGATGTTTTCTTGAGCTTTCATTTTCTTGCCGATTGAGCCATGGATTGAATCTGCTCTCATGAACGTGTGCCCTTTCTCCAGATATTTTATCACAATCTCAGGTGGGCCCCATTCTGCGTTTGCACATTGGGCAAGAGCCGTGTACAGCGTCCAGTTTTTATTTTGACCTCCACAGTTATCTGCCCAAAAGAGTATGCAAGGGAAAGAATCAAGAACATGTGAGGACGGCGTGGCGCAGTGGGAGAGTGGCCGTGCGCAACCCGAGGGTCCCTGGTTCAAATCCCACCTAGTACCAACTTCGTCACGTCCGTTGTGTCCTGAGCAAGACACTTCACCCTTGCTCCTGATGGGTGCTGGTTGGCGCCTTGCATGGCAGCTCCCTCCATCAGTGTGTGAATGGGTAAATGTGGAAGTAGTGTCAAAGCGCTTTGAGTACCTTGAAGGTAGAAAAGCGCTATACAAGTACAACCCATTTATCATTTATCATTTAAGAACAATACATTTAATGAAGATGCTTGCAACGTCCTGGGCCAATCTTCCAAATATCCCCTCGTGCCATAATATCACATAATCAGGTTGACCGTCGGCCTCCATTTGTGCAAATGTCTCATTAAAGACAATAAGGTGACTAACAAAGAAGCTTCGATTGGTCCCTTGAGATACTAGGTTTTTCTGTTGTATCTACACGGTTATGTGGTAGTTGCTAGGTCCTGCCATGCGCGTAACAGCTTACTTACGGAACAAATTACAATATTGCATACACTAATGTAAAGCATATCACCTAGGAACTCCAAAATTATTATCAGCTCAGTTTTGACCAAACTTGAGTTACTGGGTTTTGCCTTTGGACGGGAGCACGGACGTCTGGAACCTGGCTGCTCATCATCAATGCCTGCCACCTAAATATTTGCCCACCGATTAAGATTGCTCACACAGTGCACCGATAAAATTGCAACCCATATGTTAGCGCCAAATCCGTCAATTAAGATTCCCTCCACTAAAATATTACCATATTTTTCGGATTATAAGTCGCTCCGGAGTATACATCGCACCGGCCAAAAATGCATAATATAAAGAAGGAAAAAAACATATAAATCGCACTGGAGTATAAGTCGCATTTTTGGAGGAAATTTATTTGATAAAATCTCACACCAAGAATAGACATTTGAAAGGCAATTTAAAATAAATAAAGAATAATGAACAACAGAGTGAATAAGTGTACATTATATGACCCATAAATAACCAACTGAGAAGGTGCCTGGTATGTTAACGTAACATATTATGGTAAGAGTCATTCAAATAACTATAACATATAGAACATGCTATACGTTTATCAAACATTCTGTCACTCCTAATCGATAAATACGATGAAATCGTTTTCCTCGATGTCGCTTATAAACAGCTCTGCCAACTCCAAAGGTATGCCCCGCTTCCTCTTGGCGTTTTCTGCTCCATATTACACTACGTCCAGCTTGTATTCAGCAGTACATGATTTCATTTTCAGTGCCATTTTTGTTCAGCCGTTTTCAGTTTTTCTAAGTTACCGCCAACGATGAAATTATCCATTTTAATAGCTATGGCAGTAGCATATAGCACATAGGAGTTAGCATCCCATGACCCACAATGCACTTCTGCCATGATCCTCCCCCGCCTAATTCCTATTGGTTGACGTGTGTGTGACGATTGCTGACATTTTCTTTGTCTGTTCCGCGAATTAGATAAATAATATCATTTTACTGTATATTTTACGGTGATGTGTTAATAATTTCACACATAACTCGCTCCGGAGTATATGTCGCACCGCCGGCCAAACTATGAAAAAAACTGCGACTTATAATCCAAAAAATACGGTAATTATAAATCATAAAACATTGAATATTGAGTATGTGAACCATTCTTGTTAAGTCCCTGACAAACTCTTTAAAGTGTTGTACTCTATCAGAAATATTCATCCATCCATTTTCCATCGATGTCCCTCAAGCTACTAAAATGCGTCAAGGTCAAACATGTCAAAGTGTGGAGAGTGTTTTGCATATATTACCCATCAGGACTAAAATGGGTTAAATGGGTGTACATTTGACTTGTGTATGGTAGTGTTGGGTATTTTTTATAATGTCCGCAAAGTTCAGCGGGCAAGTTGCGTGTTTTTGTATCATATATTGTAACATTCTGTTTTGGTTTTTGATTAATTAGACAATGTCTAAATTAGTACATATATATTTAGTCTGTGCATCCCCCAGTGCACTTAGTCATTAATAGTTGCTATGGAAATTAGCCTCCACGTGATGAAGCACATTTGAATATTTCTTGATAAATGTTTTAAAAACTAATTTGGGACAGTCCACAGGCTGCAGTTAGGAGACCCCTGAATTAAGCATTTCTCTGGCATACCTCTAGATAGGGCCCAAGTGGTAATCGTACCACGGTTTGAAAAACACTACTTCAAATCGTTCTGCCTCTGCGTAGGGTGGCACGTCTATCAAATTCTAAGGATGACACACGTGCCACCCCTGGGGACCCCCTGGACACCCCACTGTGTGAAAGTGAGCGGTGTAGCTTCCCTCCGCGAGGTCACACTCCTCTATGACCTCTCCAATGAGCAGGAAGGCCAGAGTGTTTGAGGAACACATTCATCAAATCTCTCAACATGACCTGTATTCAGCTGGCGATGCTCATTTTTTCAATTCATTTATATCACTGACACCAATGCACGCCTGAACTCCGAGCTTGCCTAAGCATGGCTGAACAATCTGTGTGAGGCCATCTGACGGGATAAGAGACAAAAATACCATGAACTGATGTAGAAACTCAAAAGGACAACGCTAATGTTTTAACATAAAAAAGAACAATGACCCATTTTTCTGTCTGGCTTTGATAAGACGGAAAAAAACACTGTGTCAAAACTGATTGTGACGATTACTGCAGTGACACAATGATGCAGAGGCCAAAAACTTGAGGTAAACCAATAAGAAGGTTATACAGTCTTTCCCCTGACATCAAGTCATTGACCAATTATTGCAAAAGGACATTTTTTAGGCAAGAGAGAATTACCAAGCAGACATCTCATGTGAATTTCTTACACCAGCATGCTGTTGGAAATCGAGCATTTGTTGTTTGGCTCCAAAAACAATGTTCTTAAAGGCCTACTGAAATTAGATTTTCTTATTTAAACGGGGATAGCAGGTCCATTCTATGTGTCATACTTGATCATTTTGCGATATTGCCATATTTTTGCTGAAAGGATTTAGTAGAGAACATCCAAGATAAAGTTCGCAACTTTCAGTGCTAAGAGAAAAGCCCTGCCTCTACCAGAAGTCGCAGATGGTGACGTCATATGTTGATGGCTCCTCACATATTCAAATTATTTTTAATAGGAACCTCCAACAAAAAGTGCTATTCGGACCGAGAAAACGACAATTTCCCCATTAATTTGAGCGAAGATGAAAGATTTGTGTTTAAGGATATTGAAAGCGACGGACTAGAAAAAAAAAAAAGTAAAAAAAAAAAAACGCGATTGCATTGGGACGGATTCTGATGATTTTAGACACATTTACCAGTTTAATTCTGGGAAATCCCTTATCCTTCTATTGTGTTGCTAGTGTTTTAGTGAGTTAAATATTACCTGATAGTCGGAAGGGTGTCTCCACGGGTGTCTTGACGCGCAGTGTCTCAGGGGAGTTGACGGCAGCTTTATGGGCGGCACAAGCTCAGCTTTTCTCCGGTAAGAGCTGACTTTTTAACCACAATTTTCTTACCGAAACCTGCTGGTTGACATGTGGTAGGGATCCATGTCCTCTTGACCGCACAGTGATCCATAGGAAAGTTTCACCTCCAGGAATGTTAAAGAAGGAATCACTGTGTGTTTGTGTGGCTAAAGGCTAAAGCTTCCCAACTCCATCTTTCTACTGTCACTTCTCCAATATTAATTGAACAAATTGCAAAAGATTCAGCAACACAGATGTCCAAAAAACTGTATAATTATGCCGTTAAAGCAGACGACATTTAGCTGTGTGTGTGCGCAGCGCTCATACTTCCTAAAAACCTGTGACGTCTTGCGTACACGTCATCATTACACGACGTTTCGAAGACGAAACTCCCGGGAAATTTAAAATTGTAATTTAGTAAACTAAAAAGGCCGTATTGGCATGTGTTGCAATGTCAATATTTCATCATTGATATATAAACTATCAGACTGCGTGGTGGGTAGTAGTGGGATTCAGTAGGCCTTTAAAAACCATGTAACATTGTTTATCGTTGTGTTTTGTGAAGTCCTTTGAGGCACTTGTAATTAAAGGCTATATAAATAAATTGTGAATGTGTTTAATATTCTTCTCACCACAGAATAATGATGTTTCACACATCAATTTTTGATATTACACAAGGTAACACACATGCAAACCAATTAAATTGTATTATGGCTTGCTGACAATGTGTATCTCATTATTTTGTTCTCGTCTATTCTTGCAGGCTTATAAAACAATTCAAGTATGCAGGAATTGTTCAAATGATCAGATGTGTTCTTGTTTTGCCTGCTTTGGTCGGGTTCTTCTGTAACTAACTTGAGAAAAAACACACTCTTGGTGTTAGGCGTTGCATTTTTGTAAATGTTTAATTCAACTGAAACAATCTGAACAATTAGACTGTTCTGAGAATGTAATGACATGCAGCATTTAAGAGGACGGGAGGGGTTTGAAACCACTGGAACAAAAGCCAAACCAATGAGGCAATAAGAATGTGCCTCAGAAAAGCCCAAACTTTTTTAAATTGTTGGAATCAAAGGTGGCCCAGTCCAGAGGGGAGGGTATAATTGTTCATATGTGTCTGATGGGCACGTCAATCGGTGTCTCCACGGGTGTTTTGACGCGCAGTGTCTCAGGGGAGTTGACGGCAGCTTAATGGGCGGCACAAGCTCAGCTTTTCTCCGGTAAGAACTGACGTTTTAACCACAATTTTCTCACCGAAACCTGCTGGTTGACATGTGGTAGGGATCCATCTTCTCTTGACCACGCTCTGATCCATAGGAAAGTTTCACCTCCAGGAATTTTAAACAAGGAATCACCGTGTGTTTGTGTGGCTAAAGGCTAAAGCTTCCCAACTTCATCTTTCTACTGTCACTTCTCCAATATTAATTGAACAAATTGCAAAAGATTCAGCAACACAGATGTCCAAAATACTGTGTAATTATGCCGTTAAAGCAGACAACATTTAAATGTGTGTGTGTGCAGCGCTCATACTTCCTAAAAACGCGTGACGTCTTGCATACACGTCATCATTACACGACGTTTTCAAGACGAAACTCCGGGGAAATTTAAAATTGTAATTTAGTAAACTAAAAAGGCCGTACCGGCATGTGTTGCAATGTTAATATTTCATCATTGATATATAAACTATCAGACTGCGTGGTGGGTAGTAGTGGGTTTCAGTAGGCCTTTAAAGTAACTACAGTCTAAACATAATTACAGTGTGATAATGTGCTGAAGTGAAACGATATGATTACAAATAGGTGTTATTTCTACACTCTGCTACAATGTGTGGAAGCATAGTCTTTGTGGAAGCTATCCCTGCAGAATTGCTACACTACAAGCTACACGGCAAAAGTAGCTTGCTACATCCAAGCTACATTTAATGACTTATATATCTATGAGCCCACATGTATAATATCAATGTTAATGTAACTGAGAGGGTACATTACTATTAACCAGCGGTGGGCCGTCAGGGCCAGTAAGGCCTTCTCTGCTAGCCTAACATAACCAGAAATAATGATCATAATTAAAGATAAGAGTTATTTTAAAATTTCTTTCCCTAAATATCTAATACTATTCATATTCTCTTCATGTCATAATATGCTCCTTCCAGTGCTGTTGTTGTTAGGTTAGAGTTTTTATCTAATCAGAATTCAGCTAGCTTATGTTATGTTGCCATGCTGCTTTCGAAATCTCGGCCAATTTCACTGAATTCATTTTATTGCTGTGGCGAGACCGCCAGGTGGCGACGGCGAGGCCCAAAGAGGAAAGAGGCTAGCGCGAAGCTTGCCAGGTCGGACGGGACCTTATCCGGCACATCTGCGTCCTCGACGCCAGACTACACCCACGGGGCCCGGGACAGCCTGGGCCGCAGGCGGTAGATGCCCACCGATGCCAGGATCAACATGGGACCAAAGAAGGAGAGTGCATGAATTTCTGATAGCGGAGGTATCAACTATCAAGCCGTACCAACAGAAGATTATGCAGCTGGTGGAGGGGGTAACATTTCTATGCGTCGAGAATGACGTAAAAGAACAACACATAAAGCAAAAGATGGACCAAGTTGACGAGCTAGAACAGCACACAAGAATAAACAATGTCATATTGGCCGCCAATGGTGGAAAAGAGCCCTGGAATTTGGACAACATCTCCACGGAGAAGAAAGTGGCAACATTCATGGATTCCATATACTCTTGGACATGACAAATGTGGAAACTTGCCACCCACTCCTTAGGAAGAAGAATGGATCTGCAAAAGCAATAATAATGTGGTTCGTCAAAAGAGAATATAAAACTGCGTTATTAAAACAAGGGAGGAAGCTAAAAGGACCAGACGTGTACATAAATGAACATTTAACGAAGACAAACTCAGACATAGCCAGATAAGCATGTAACCTAAGAAAACAAGGCAAAATAAAACAATATGGACGGACTGCAAAATATTTATTAAACTAAACAGAATACCAGAGGAAGCAAGAGTAATAGGAAAATAGCAGAGCTGGATAAATGTCAATGTCAACAAAAGAAATAAACACAACCATGACACAAACAAGCAACACTCAATCAGACAGGGAATTTATAAAATGTTTCAGCTTTGATCATAATAGTATGGAATTGGACAGTGCTATAGTTCCAGTTACATATTTTCTTCTCTTACATTGACAATCCAGCAATCCATTTTCTACCGCTTGTTCCTTTTAGAGTCGTGGGGGGTCGCTGACTCCTATCTCAGCTGCATTCGGGCGGTAGGCAGGGTACACCCTGGACAAGTCGCCACCTCATCGCAGTACATTGACAATAATTGTTTATGTTATACAGAAGTACAGTACAACACCAACATTAATTCCAATAGCAAAATGCCAATTATTCGTATTAACTGCAGAGGCTTGTATGCTAATTTCAACAATATGAAATCATTTTTGGAACAATTTAAAGAACCCTTCCAAGTTATCGCTGTATCAGGGACATGGATGGATACAAAAACAGGAATGGACTTCGAACTAGAAGGATATTAACTCAATTACATTAATATAGTCAATAAGAATGGAGGCGGAGTTGCGGTGTATGTGATGAAGGACTTTGGCTATTGACAATATTTTAGAACGAATAACCATTGAGATATGTCGTGATAGAAGCAAAAATTTACTGATCAGTTGTATAAATAGGTCACCGAACAATATTGAAGGATTTGAAGACTGGATTAAGGAAACTTTCAATGAAATCAGTCAAAAAGTTCATAATTGATATCTTGAACCCCGATAAGCAAAACAACCAGGCCAAGCAGAATAACAAGTCAAAGTGCCACGCTTATTGACAATATCTTTACTAATGCCTTTGATAATAATACAAGTTGACTGTTAACAACCGACATCAGCGACAATCTGCCAGTTTTCACAATTTATGATGGGAACTACAGGAAGAAGAACATTGACAAAAAATACATTTCAAATACTATGTACAGAGGAAGAAATGATTTATTTTAAGAAGGAGTTGAGGAAACAAAGTTGGGACAATACGTACAGTGAAGATGATGTACTGTAGATGATGCACTACGCTAAACATAGTCAATGGAAAGAACTTAGTAAGAAGCAAAAGCAAAAACAACCAACCACGAATGACAAAACGACTGAAAAATGCCTGTAACAAAATCGAATATTTACAGAAAACAACATGAAAGCAACATGGGGCTTTCTAGATAACATCATTAAAAGAAAGTGCTTTCTCGATGGAAATACGAAAAATTACATTATGAACTACCAGTAAATAGTTAAATGATTTAATGATTACTTTGTGAATATCGGAACAAATCTGGAACAAAAAAAATCCAAATGTAGATGATGGGTAAATTGAGTACTTCAGTGAGATCATCGACAGTAATCCCAACTCGATTATCCTTAATGTGACAAAAGAAGAAATAATCAAAATTATGAAAACATGTAAATCCAAGACCTCAAACTACTGTCACGGAATAACAACCAAAAAGGTTATAGAAGAAATTTCAGAACTTCTAGCATATATTAGCAACCTATCATTTCTGACAGGCAAATTCCCAGACAAAATTAAAATTGCGAAAGTTGTACCAATTTATAACAATGGAAACAAACACCAGTTTACCAACTCTAAACCTGTTTCACTACTGCCACAGTTTTCCAAAATCATAGAAAAACCATTCAATAACAGATTAGACTATTTGAAAAAAAAAAAAGTGGAACACTGGTGGAGAACCAATATGGATTCCGAGCAAATTACCAATGCAATGGATGGTAAAGAATGTGGTGCCACAATATTCATGAACCTCAAAGGTTTGGTATTGAACTGGGTAAGGAGCTACTTAACCAACAGGAAGCAATGCGTGAAAATAGGTGAAAATATGCCAACACAGCTTGTTATATCTTGTGGTGTACCCCAGGGATCAATACTGGGACAACCATTGTTTAATCTTTATACAAATGACATTTGTAAAGTTCCAAAGGACTTAAAGTTAGTATTGTTTGCTTCACCGCCTGCCACGGATGTGGTTGCTACCTGGTCGTCCGCCACGCCAAGTGCGCCGACCTCATCGCCGGCCATGGATGTGCCCATTCCCGGGTCGCCCACCTAGTCAGGTGCAGCGGCGTTCTACGCGTCGCCACCCCCTCACTCTTCCCCAGTGGATTCGGGGACACTTGGTCTGGCGACCGACAGCCAAGTCCCCCTCCCGCCCTCTCATGACACTTGATCGTTATTTTTTTTTTGGACATCTGGGATCTGTCCTTAACAGGGGGGCTCTGTCATGTCTTGTGATCATGTTTTCTTTAGTTATGTTCTGTTTTGCTTAAGACCCCATTGTTTCCTGTTTTTGCACTTCCTTGTTTGCTTTGTTTCCATGCCAACTCATTAGTTTTCACCCTTCCCCGTGTCACGCACCTGTTTTCACTGATCACCACAGCATTATTTAAACCTGTAGTTGCCAGGGAGTCAGCCTGGCAACATCACCTCCTACACATCATTTATCACACTCGACAAACCCATGATATCCATGCTGCCTTTATTCTTACCCTTTTCTCGGTCACAGTGTTTTTATTTAGGTTAAGTTAAAGTACCAATGATTGTCACACACACACTAGGTGTGGTGAAATGTGTCCTCTGCATTTGACCAATACCCTTGATCAGCCCCTGGGAAGTGAGGGGAGCAGTGAGCAGCAGCGGTGCCACGCCCGGGAATCATTTATAGTGATTTAACCCCCAATTCCAACCCCTGATGCTCAGTGCCAAGCAGGGAGGGATTGGGTCCCATTTTTATAGTCTTTGGTATGACTCGGCCGGGGTTTGAACTCACAACCTATCGATCTCAGGGCGGACACTCTAACCACTAAAGTGTTCGCCCTGAGATAGTTGTTCATAGTTATGCAATTGTGCAAGTTTTAGTTTATGTCCATAGTTTTGCCTTAGAGCAAGTTTTGTCTTCACAGCTAAGTTTTTGTACCTCCTCATGAGCACCTTTTGTTTGTTCCTGTTTTGAGTTAAGATTAAATCATCACCTTCATGCCGTCCCTGCTCCAAACACTTTGCACGCCTTAACAGCTGAAAAGTCTCCATAAGAGTACATATTATGGTGTTTATTTACAAACCGCATTTCCATATGAGTTGGGAAATTGTGTTAGATGTAAATATAAACGGAATACAATGATGTGCAAATCCTTTTCAACCCATATTCAGTTGAATATGCTGCAAAGACAACATATTTAATGTTCAAACTGATAAACATTTTTTTTTGCAAAGAATCATTAACTTTAGAATTTGATGCCAGCAACACGTAACAAAGAAGTTTGGAAAGGTGGCAACACATACTGATAAAGCTGAGGAATGCTCATCAAACACTTATATGGAACATCCCACTGGTGTGCAGGCTAATTGGGAACAGGTGGGTGCTGACTCAACGCAAGTCTCTTCTCACTATTTGAACGGCAAATGTGAAAATTCAGCGATTTTGAATAAAAATTATCTAAAATTGGTGAAGTTAAATGGAAAATAACTTTATAAAGTATAATCACTGGATACATACTGTATAACAATTTAATTAATATTTTTTCTTTTAACATTTTTTTTCTTTCCATGATGGCACGTGAGGCCCCGCCTCTCCTGACTGCACGTCACTGTTACAGGTGACCTGTCCATTTTACAACAGTACAATTATTGATGTATTACACAATGGCAAATTAATAACACAACCATACATACAATATTGGAGATGTTACTTCATGAAATTGAAATAATGAAATGGATCATAACATTTCCAGGTAATTTTTTGCAATCATATGACATATTTTCAATAAAAGGCTACGTTACCTATAAAATGATTGACTTCTAGTCGTTACGGCTGTACAGGGGAAGAATACGGCACGGACAGGAGGAACGTTGTTTTAGTTCTATTTATTATAAAATATATATATATATATATATATATATATATATATATAGTTAGAATACTTATGCTTTTATTATCATCATAACTTTATACTTAAGGGCCGTTGCTATAAGGCATTGTCAATTTGTGTTGAAGTGGTATTTCTGTATTTGTGCAGAGCTAGCAATCCAAGAGATTGCTAGCCTCTTTTCATCAGTATTTTGTCGGGACTCGGCCTGCTGACTGCCAAGGTTGAATATTGGGTACCGGGACCAGACAAAGCAGAGACTGAGTGATGGCACCAGTACTCGCTCTGCTGATGGCCAAGGCCAAACACCACCGTGACGCAGACAGAGCACATACACGGCGATATGACCTGCATCACCTACTTTTTATTTATTCTATAATCATATATTGTGTCTAAGTGGAATTTTCAAGTTTATCCACCTTCCCTTAGCAACAGTGATGTAATAGGGAATTTCCTAATAAATAGAGGAGGCACGCGGGCTTTTTTTTAGAACGTAGTTTGGATCTGTAACTATAGAACAGCCAAAACACGTGTCTTGTCATGGGCTCTATTTAACTCCGTCTCTGCATGATTCCTTGCTTCTTGTCTGATTAATAGATGTCATCAGTGTTTGAACCTGACATCTTCTTGGTCCTTCGAGCCGGATTCCAACACGTCTGACGATTCCAGCCGGGTGAGTAGAATCAGAAGACCATGGCACCCACATCTCCTATTTGAGGAGCTGATTTTCTTCACCCCGGGCTGGGATTTTCACGACTGACGGGAGACCAAGGACAAGAGGAAGGAACGCAGATTTCAGTGAGTACATTTTGAATTACAAAGGAAAAAATGCGTGTGACTCAGAGTTACAACGCATAGAAGAAGAAAAAAGCGACGCATAGAAAAAGCATGTAACTAAGGGTTACGACGCATGGGAAAAGCGTGTGACTAAGGGTTACAACACATGGGAAAAACGTGTGACTAAGGGTTACAACGCAAAAACAAACCCTGTAAATCCTAGGCTCTAACAGGTAAAAAGGCCTAAGAATCAGAGGGAGGGCAGGGTCCACAAAGAATGAAAGTTCTGTAAGATTCAACATTGAAAATAAGCCAAATTAAGGACCACGGAGTCCAAGTAAAAACAGAAGAGGCCATAGAAGGACGACTGAGTCCGCAGGAACAAAAAATTCAGTAAAACGAGTGTGAAAGGTGTGTACGTGATGGTGTGTGGGAGTGATCGCCACGAGGCTATCACTCCATACTACAGTTGTGAGAAGTAATAGTGGTTTATTGTGGACATTCAAGGTAAGACACCTCCACTGGGGGATAAACCTCCAGCAGAAGCGACGTGTACCTCAAAAATAAATTAAACCACTATCTTACAACAAAGACAAAAGTAATCCTTATAAATTTGGCTCTGCAGGGGACGACGGATTACTCCAAATTCTCAAAATGGGAAAAGGGATAAGTAAACCAAATGTTAGTCCAAAAGACGATTTAAAATGTAAAGACTGGAAAGCAGTAGAAAAAACTAATCCAGACTTACTGAAATTTCTCGACCTCAAAACATGAACAGACAGTAGCTATTACAGCACATCTGACACTGTTAACTGTTCTGAAAACAGATAACCTATTAAATAAAACAAGCCTGTGTAGAAATCTATTTTCTGTATCTCAGCGTCTGCTGTAAGTGTAGTTCCTATTGTTTCTAAGTGTGATTAATTGTGAGTACAACTTGTTTTTTATGGTGAACTGTTTTTTAAATCTACCCGGATTGTTGCTCCAGACCTTTACTCTATAAATAGATGTTACACAAATGGTTGTGACAGCGTTAAATGCGTACAAAGACAGCTGTGGACTATTATTGTAATTACGACTACAATCAATTAATCAAGATGATCTCCTGCTGGCCCCACGATGAACTGGACTCTCACACTATTATGTTAGATCCACTGTATACTGGACTCTCACAATATTATGCTAGATCCACTCTATGTCCATTGCCCCCACATCTGCGGTCCCCTCCAAGGTTTCTCATTGTCATCCCTTTGGTTTGAGTTTTTTCTTGCCCTGATGTGGGATCTGAGCCGAGGATGTCGTTGGCGCTTGTGCAACCCTTTGAGACACTCGTGAATTCGGGCTATATAAGTAAACATTGATTGATTGTTTGAATTAGGGATGTCCAATATTGTCTTTTTTACTCATATGCCAATATTTCCCAACACTCCATTTCCAATAACGATATCAATATATGCAGCTTTTCTTCCCTCTACCTAATGTCATGTGACAAACACAATTTGGTCTGGATTATTCCTGACTATGTTTGGTGTCTGTTCGTGTTTTCTGCTCCTATTTTTTTAATCTCCATTTCCTGCTATACTTGTCTTGCAGCACATTGACTTGTTTGCCAGCAAACCAATTCTCATTAGTCTAATGAGGTCTATTTAGTTTTACCTGTTATTGCTTGCTGGATCATTATTTTCTGTTCATGCTTTTGTCATTGTTTTGGCCTCTATGCGGGTATTACCCTGACCAGTTCGGCTGCACCTCCCTGATACATTCTATTTGTGTGTTTGCTGAAATTAAATAGATTCTTGCCTGCATGCCGTCTCCTGTCTCCGCATCTCAGGGTCAAAACTACTGCAGTAATGTGAAACTGTGACAGGTATTCCTAAATGTAACACATTTTACTGTGATACCACAAATTAAGACAAAATACTTACGTTAACGTTAAGTTAGATTAAAGTACCAATGATAGTCACACACACTAGGTGTGGTAAAATTTGTCCTCCATCTCCTTGTTCACCCGCTGGGAAGGTGAGGGGAGCAGTGAGCAGCAGCGGTGGCCATGCCCAGGAATCAGTTTTGGTGATTTAACCCCCAATTCCAACCCTTGATGCTGAGTGCCAAGCAGGGAGGTAATGGTTCCCATTTTTATTTTTTGTATAGAGCTTTTCTACCTTTTTTTTAAGGAACTCAAAGCGCTTTGACACTATTTCCACATTCACCCATTCACAAACACATTCACACACTGATGGTAGGAGCTGCCATGCAAGGCATTAACCAGGACCCATCAGGAGCAAGGGTGAAGTGTCTTGCCCAAGGACACAACGGACGTGACTCGGATGGTAGAAGATTGGGATTGAACCAGTAACCCTCAGATTGCTGGCACGGCCACTCTCCCGACTTCGCCACACCGTCCACATTTTTATAGTCTTTGGTATGACTCGGCCGGGGTTTGAACTCACGACCTACAGATCTCAGGATGGACACTCTAACCACTAGGCCACTGAGTAGGTCCTTCAATCGAAAAAGTGCCATTTTTCAAAAAATATTCTCTCAAAATAGTGTCTATCACTGTATAATTTCACAAATAATAATATAAATATTTATTATTACTATAAAATGATAAATATTTATTATTACTATAAAATGATAAATATTTATTATTACTATAAAATGATTAAAGGCGTATATGTATACATGGTACAAACATATGTATAAGAATAAGGTGAAGTATAAAGTAAGGAAATATTTACTTTTAAAATCATGAAAAATATTTATATTATTTATACACATTCCGTTCTTTATTTCACACAGAGTGTGACCTATATTTAAACGTAAATGTTATGATGCAAATTATTTATCAATAGAATTGGAGAAGGGGTGATTATAAGATTTGCTTCTTCCTTCTCCCTTTGGACAAGTGCAAATGTTCATGGTGTAACTTGTTGAGCATGTCCGAAACAAATCATTCCATACCCTTTTAAACTGGTTTAAAAAATCCCACAATTTAGCACGGATCACGAATAATGTGTTTTCTTCCTGCGATTTGTTTTTGTTCACACATCGACAGACAATCGATGTTGTGTGACGTGACGCAGGAGAACAACTCTCAGACGGTGTCACAAATATCAATGTATTTTCTGCATTCTACAATCGCCCCAAGCTTTGTTGCTACTTATCTCCATTTTAACTTGGTACACGGCGAAGTAGTTTTATTCGTTATTGGCATTCGCTTTTTATGATATTAAAAGTGACCAATATTGTTTTATTGAAGTATTTTGCTGCATGAATGCTACATGTGACACCAAGTAACTGAGGTGTGCTAAAGGTGATTAGGATGATTGAAGGAAGACATTTTACAAACCTTTCATTAAACTAGCACTTGGCACTCATATTGAAAATGGTATATTTAAAATCTGGTTGATAAAATTGGAATTAATTTCACACCACCGACATTCAACACCAAGTTTGTTGCTCTGTCAAACACAGCCAAGTTTGACATTAGTTATTGACAGAAATACCAATCTGGTTTGATATCACATTTTTAGGCAAATATCAGCATTTTGGATGTCCCTACATCCATCCATCCATTTTCTACCGCTTATTCCCTTCGGGGTCGCGGGGGGCGCTGGTGCCTATCTCAGCTACAATCGGGCGGTAAGCAGGGTACACCCTGTACAAGTCGCCACCTCATCACAGGGCCAACACAGATAGACAGACAACATTCACACTCACATTCACACACTAGGGCCAATTTAATGTTGCCAATCAACCGATCCCCAGGACGTCCCTACACTTAACAAAAATATTAAATGCAACATGATTTAAAATGCAACATTTAGAACTGTTTCTACAAGAACGGCTTACCGTATTTTTCGGACTGTAATTCACAGTTTTTTCCCTAGCTTGGCCGGCGGTGCGACATATATGCCATCGAGCGACTTATGTGTGAAATTATTAACACATTACCGTAAAATATCAGATAATATTATTTATCTCATTTGCGGAAGAGACGAAGAAAATGTCAGCAATCGTCACACACTCACGTCAACCAATAAGAATTTGGCGGGGGAGGGTCATGGCAAAAATGCATTGTGGGTCATGGGATGCTAACTGCTGTATGCTACTGCCGTAGCTATTAAAATGGCTCATTTCAACGTTGGCGGTAACTTATAAAAACTGAGAAGGGCTGAACAAAAATGGCACCGAAAAGGAAATCATGAACTGCAGATTAAAAGCCCGACGTAGAGAAATATGCAGCAGAAAACAACAAGAGAAAGCGGCGCATACCTTTGGAGTTGGCAGACTTATTTAGAAGCGACATTGAGGAATAAGATTTAATCGTATTTATCGATTAGGAGTGACAGATTGTTTGGTAAACGTATAGCATGTTCTATATGTTATAGTTATTTGAATGACTCTTACCATGAAATGTTACGTTAACATACCAGGCACCTTCTCAGTTGGTTATTTATGCGTCATATAACGTACACTTATTCAGCCTGTTGTTCACTATTCTTTATTTATTTTAAATTGCCTTTCAAATGTCTATTCTTGGTGTTGGATTTTATCAAATACATTTCCCCCAAAAATGCGACTTATACTCCAGTGCGATTTATATATGTTTTTTTCCTTCTTTATTATGCATTTTCGGCCGGTGCGACGTATGCTCCGGAGCGATTTATAATCCGAAAAATACGGTATTTCACTCTAATAATGTTCAAAAATGTACATAAATCTGTGTTAGTGAGTTATATTATTTTGCCGAAATAATCCATTCAACTCCGAAGGTGTGGCATATGATTAGACAGCATGATTACTGCACTGCTGTGCCTCAGATTGGCCACTTTAAAATACCAATAGTATTATAGTGTTTGGGGTCAATATTAAAAACTTAAAATACCAATGATCGTCACTCACATACTAGATGTGGCTAAATTATTCCCAGCATTTGACCCATCACCCCTTGATCACCCCCTGGGACGTGAGGGTAGCAGTGGGCAGCAGCCCGGGAATCATTTATGGTTATTTAACCCCCAATTCAAAACCCTTAATGCTGAGTGCTAAGCAGGGAGGTAATGGGTCCCATTTTTATAGTTTTTGGTATGACTCGGCCGGGGGTTTGAACTCATGGCCTACCAATCTCAGGGCAGACACTCAAACCACTAGGCCACAGAGTAGGTATGTGGTATTTCTCTATTGGTGACATGTGTGGTGAGTATGCTGGCCATGTAAGAACTGGAATGTTTTTAAGAACTGTGTACAATTACTTGCAACATGGGTCTGTTCATGCCATACAAGAATTGGGATGTTGTCATGAATGTGTCATGATCTGTCATGATGATTTGTCTGCTTTATGTTGCAGTGCCTGGTTTGTGGTCACGGGTCAAAGCCACCTTTGTGCACAACTGGTACCCATTTCCTCCTGACTACTGAAGCTCTCCAACGCATTCACTCAGGGCCAGTAGATTCCTGATGGTTCGCCTTTCCGATTGTGTTCATCTCCCCTGCCATGGCTCCAATCATGCTTCTGTTCCTGTGGCTCTGTCACTGTCGCTGCTGTCTTGTGTTAACTGTTTCCTCCCCACACCTTTAGTGTGCCTTTTCTATTTCGCCACACCTTTTGTGTGCATCCTTTGTTGTTTTTCCTTACTTCTTTTTGAGTGCGGTTTTAGTTTTTATTTTCATCGTTTCTTCTCAGCACCGGGGTCCTACTCTGACAAAAGCTGTTTGTGACAGTATCGTGTGCAGATGGCTCAAACATACAGCAGGTCAGTGCATAATACTGCAGCATGAGGAGATAGATGGTGGAGGATTAATGGCACAACAGTGTGCTTTAGCATCTTGTCACTGTATCACTGTGCATTCTAAATGCCATCAATAAAACGCACCTGGGTCCATTATCCATGTTCATACGCCTGGCCATACCATGAAATAAAACTGCACATTTTGTAACGGCCTTGTATAAAAAGCTTACCGAAGGCACATCTTTGCATTAACCATGCCATCTAATCTTGACAACCCTGTGAGGCAGACATGCAGTGTCTTGACAAAAAAGATTTTGACAGATCTGTAAACAATATTTCAGTGAACTAGGCCTTTTTGACCATTAGAAATAACATTTTCACACTAAATCTCATTAAAAAATGATCTCATTGAATTAATCAATACCTTGTACTGTATGTCTTTATGCAAACATTGTTGACTCTGAGCGAGTGGTTGATAAATAAATAAATAAATGGGTTGTACTTGTATAGCGCTTTTCTACCTTCAAGGTACTCAAAGCGCTTTGACACTACTTCCACATTTACCCATTCACACACACATTCACACACTGATGGAGGGAGCTGCCATGCAAGGCGCCAACCAGCACCCATCAGGAGCAAGAGTGAAGTGTCTTGCTCAGGACACAACGGACGTGACAAGGTTGGTACTAGGTGGGAATTGAACCAGGGACGCTCGGGTTGCGCACAGCCACTCTCCCCACTGCGCCACGCCGTCCCTGATGTGTCATTGTTGGCCAGCAGAGTTGGATAACAAACTGTTAAGCCCGGTACTCTCTTGTTTCTGAAACCGTTTTAGTGCCTTTTGAAAGTGGCTTGCTTGAACTCGGTGCATATGTCTTGTCTTGTAAAATTAGACGAGGAACAAATGAATTATCTGCTGAACACACATTCGGTTTCCTGCGTTTACAAGGGAATCGACCCAGATGTACCACAAATGTGGTTGATGTTTGCTATTTATTGCAGGAAAGGATCCTGAGATCTTTATCGCTGCCCGGATGATGTGCATTCATTGTCTCGTAAAAGGAATTCTGGGTAGGCTTCTCCAAAGCCCTGAAGCCTTGAGTACCTATTTATTTGACTTCAATGTTAATTTCATTGTATACTGATCATTTAGGCACAGGTCATTAAAGAAGCTTAACATAGATAAATGGAAGAGTGAAACTTCCTTTTAAGAGTGCTCCAACTCAGTAATGTTTTGAGATAAGAGATCTCTCTCGGCTAACTGCAATACGTTAAGAAGTTAGCCAAATTTAAGGTACAAGCATCCCTACAACTACAACATGGTGTATAGCAAAAATAAAATCTGGTCTTGGAATTGATAAAGGAGAAACATTTCTGAACAAGAACCGGTTTTTGATTCCAATCCCTGTTCGCATATTTGCTCAGCAACAGGGTGATATGCAGTGTTTCCCACAGGTCAAGCATCTATTCGTGGTGGTGTGGTCGAGAGGGGTGGCAAGCGGCGGCGGCGATAACCAAGAAGAACGCGGAGTTGGAATAAAATTACAACACTTAATGTACATATTTATATACATATTAATATAATATCTACATATTTATAAAATATGTAACTACAAGCTCCATTCACAGACAGAGTCCCATTACTTTTATGAGCTGTCGAGCAAGTCAAAAGCTGAAAAAAAAAAGCTTTTTTTTTTTTTTTGTGGTGGCCGTAATTCTTTCGTGGCGGGCCGCCACAAATAAATGAATGTGTGGGAAACCCTGATATCTTACCTGGGCAGTGAAGTGTACATTATCTTAGCGCACACAAACAAGGAGCCAAGGAAACCTCTGAAAAGTTTTTTAAGTGCCTAAAGTTAGTCAAAGTGAAAAACTCTTGTGGAATTACAAAACATTTAATTTGTAATATAGCAATATATTACATTTAAATTGAAGTGTACTTTATCTTTAAAATCAGTACACACTAAAGGAGCTCAGAATTAATTTTTAGTTGCCTGAGCCCGTAAGCGCATGTACAATCACAACAGCTCCATCTACACATATAGAACCAACACAGCAAAGTAAATAACTTAATTATCTGTTGTTAAATAAGGGTTGAAAACATTAGATAATGCCGCACCTTTCTTCCGACACATAGCAAAAGTGTCGAGATTTGATGAGCTTTGTAGCGTGACCGCCAAGGATGCAGAAATAGCAAATGGCGTGCAAGTAAAAGTATATTTATTGGCAACAGGTGCACAGGAAGCCCACTAACAAGTAGAATGATCTAGCCCTGTGTGCAGGGAAGGTTGGCTTAAACAGAAACCTGATTGGCAACGGGTGTGTCTCGACTGCCAATCAGAGACAGGTGAGGGAGGCAGCACTCAGGAAAGAGGTGTAATGACAGGAAATAGAAACTAAAATAGGAGCGCAGGGCAGGAAAAACCACAGAACACAGGAAAACACACACATGGTCAAGCTGTCAGTAGCAGGTCTGACAAAAAGGTCTTGATGGCAAAGTTGTCCTATCAGCTTTAGGTCTACCTGGGATCTTATCCACAACAGCTGACTGTCATTGGCACTGTCGGAAGTGTCACAGCATCCTTCAAAGCCCATTTTGATGCGTCTTATCACCAATGTAGAATACAAATAACAGTATGTTTACGGTTATTCATACAATAGGTCCTCTCAACATGTTTAAAGCCAGCAATGCAATGTTGTTTACTATACTTTGTGTTACGTCGTGGTTGCATGGTGATGCGTGGATCGTTCTCCCAGGATGCAGACGGAAACTCCTGAGGCAAGGTGCAGTTGAGACGAGGATTTATTCTCATGAATCATACAGGATATAAAACAAGTATGTCTATAGCACGGGAAGCTAGTGGAATAGCTAACAAGAAAAGCTTAGCATGGCAAACAAAAGCCAACGCTTAGCTCAGGAATCAAGAAGTAACACACGTAACTGTGGCATAGAGCAAATGAGACAGCCAGACCAAGTGTGGCGAAAAGCAGGAATTATTGGAATGAGCAGGTGAGCGTTCCAAACAAAAATCTGTCATGAGGGCAGTTCTCCTGCCTTTTCTTTCCTCTTGTGTCTGCAAGTCCCTTCCCCGGTCATCAGTTGCAGGTGTGCTGGCAGTCATCGAGGCCCACCTGCATCTAATCAGCAACCTGACTTAAACCCTGGATCTCCACCCAGCCAGTGCCAGTTCGCCCGTTGCCTGCGGTACAATCCTGCCTGAACTCAATTATTCTGACCTTTGCCCTGAACCCTTTTTGATTCCTGTTTTTGTATTTCCTCAGATGGTGAACAGACTGGTTTTCCTGGAGCTGATTTTTTTTACTATTGAATTATTTTCTCCAGTGATTTTTGGCTATTAAATAGATTTTTTACTGATCCGCACTTGGATTCTTTTTTTGAGACCTTAACATAATCAGAGGCAGGTGAAACTAATCAGCACCCATGGTAACCAAAACACCAACCTAGGGATGCTGAAACAGAACTAAGGTTGTCAAAAACTAAACAAAACATGATCCGGGGAACGGATCATTACATATTGAGCTTTGTAAATAACAAGCGTGACATCACCAGAGGAATACAAGTCTGTGTTTAAAACAAGTACACGCATACGTTTGTGATGGGATACACGTAGGGGATTTTATCTTTTTTTGTGTTTCATTGCCATGCAAGTCTTATTGTTTTATTGCTGTGGATTTTAAATTGCATGTTAGTACATTTTAGAATTTGATTGTATTTTTAATTGCACGTTTGTACATTTTAGGATTTGATTGTATTTTTGATTGTATGCTTTTACTTCTTGTGGACTTTGCTGGTATTTTAAGACATTGCCCCTTTTAGCTGGTTGCCCCTAACAACCAAATTGCCCAATCCAACGGCACAGGAAATTGGACACACCTTTGGAGCATTAGGACTGCACATTTAAAAGGAACAACAAGAGGAGGAAGGGTCTACAAAGGGAAACGACAGGCTTTGACGGCAGGAGAGAGGGGACAGAAGGATTCGGCAGGTTTCGCCCGGTTCGGAGAAGAATTGACAGGCTTTGCCAAGAGCGATCGGGTGAACGCACGCAGGCTGAGAAGGAACCCCCCGGACGACACAGCAGACCCTGCAGGCTAGCGGAGTGAACCCCAAGAAACACACAACACGCAGGAGCAGAGGAAACTCTGCCTCCCACGTAAGTCCTGTGTGTTGTGGATCTGTGGGGACATCCGACTGCCTTGGGCTGTGGCTTTGAGGGCTCGTGTGTCGTAGCTGGCTGTGTGGTTCTTGTGGACAGGGGGCGATTTGGACCCAGGGACCTGCGGGGACCCCCGATAGCGACCAGGAGGCGGAGCGGGACGGGTGCTGCGAGTGACCGAGACTGGCGAGGAGAGTGGGCGTACTCCAACACTTTGACGTGGATCTACAGCAAAGGCAGGGGAAACCCTGCCTTGTGTGTAAGTGTGACGTCAGCCCGGATAGCGTCTCCGTAGTTGTAGATGGATTTTATCTCCAGGGCCTGCCTTTCTTTTTAATTTTTTGTGCAGGAGGACGCCGTGGAAGGGGGCGGAGCCAAGATACGTACCCACACGCCTGTTGGCCCCTCGCCCATCACATTTGTACCATCTTGTATTTTAGTATCAACAACGTGACTGTTTTTTTTATTGTATTTTAATAAATTGTGAACCAGTATAGTAATCTTTCCTTATTTTGGACAGCTGCTCTCACTACATTGGGTTTTTAATATTTATATTGATTTTAAGCAACAATTTTATTGTTTTGTAATATTTTTACCACTCGGGACCAATACACGTTGAGGAGAGAGTTTTGGAAATCTTTATAGCTCGGTTGGTAGAGCGGCCATGCCAGCAACTTGAGGGTTGCAGGTTCGATTCCCGCTTCAGTCATCCTAGTCACTGCCGTTGTGTCCTTGGGCAAGACACTTTACCCACCTGCTCCCAGTGCCACCCACAACGGTTCAAATGTAACTTAGATATTGGGTTTCACTATGTAAAGCGCTTTGAGTCACTAGAGAAAAGCGCTATATAAATATAATTCACTTCACTTCACTACTTTGGACAGCTTTTGCAAAACTGCGCATTTTTAAGGACAAGAGGCCTAAACGAATGGACAAGTCTACGCTTATAAAGTATCCTTGTTTGTGCGGACATGGCCTTAGTAAAAACAACAACACATATGTATTTGTTCACAAAATAGAACAGCTAAATGTATATATATCATCTTTTTCTGTAAATTATGTCAGCTGAGTTGTGATGCCTAGGAGGGTTGCAAGTTAAAATAGCCGTTTGGCTCACTTTAGTCAGAAATGTCCATTACATTTAACTGTCCCTGTTATGATAGTAATAGTAGCAGATACAGTTATTGTAAATAGATACATTTATTGATTAACATATTTATTTCTCATACGAATTTGAAAACTATGTAGTGTGTTAGATGTGCTACTAGAATCATGAATAAAGTCATTCATAGTGTATTGTATATGGTGGTATGGTGGAACCATGTATTTGTTATGAAGCAATTTATTTAGCTACACTACAAAAAGCTTTCTATTATTTACCGTGATGTTAAAGTGATAAAGTCAAGAGACCATTTGATGCATGTGTAGTGGCAGAGGCAAGGAACACTGATGAAAGGGTCGTCATTCTGCTTTGAAATTACAAATTAACCCGGTGCAAGTGAAGCACAATCCAATTAACACAAAAAAGGAAGTAATGGAAAAGATAAGAGGGAACAGAGAGAGACTCACTGCTGTAATAGAATGTAATATAAAAAAAGGAAGTGGAACAATGTTTTCAATGCTTTAAAAACAACCTGTGAGAAGAATAAATCACATTAAGTGTTGCTTTGGCCTACTGGTTGTTGGGAAGCAATATTGAAAACTAATATATAAACATAAGTTTAATATATAAAACTATATGAATATGAATTGGGATTGGTACTAAAAGTTGGCTCTTTAATAGCACTGGTGCCAAAAAACACAATGGTAACTTGACCGGAAAAAATGTTGCTGTCAGCGCTTCATTTAGGTGCTAAATTGATGCAGTGACACATTGATACAAGGATTAAGACAGAGACACACAGTCTGACGTTCTTTTTAAATGGTATTGTTACTCTTCACGCACAAATAGCAGTCATTCTGTCATTTTCGTCCCCCGGGTCATGGCATGATTTAGGTTTGGTAGCTTTTCTGTTTTAGTCTGTTTCCTGTCTGCGCCTTCTTTCCCTGTTTCCTGTTGGTTGCCATGGGCACTGATTCCCCTCAACTGTCTTTGTTTAGCAATTAGTGTTCCCACCAGATGTTTTGGTTAATTACTCCCCTTTATAGTTTTCTGTCACCCAGCATTAGTTGCTTGGTCAATGTTTGCAATTGGCAACATTTACGTTCTCCTGTTTTTTTCGCCTCGCTCTAGTGATTCGTTTACACACTAGAATTCCTCGTTTTTTTCACCCTAGGTGACACTTTGTTTTTTTTAGCGTCCTCAGTTTTGTATTTTTTGTCCTGAGTTTAATTTGCCTAAAAAACATAATCTTACCTGCAGCTTGCACCAGCGCAGCCATACGCCCTCATTCGATCCAAAACTGCACCCACATTTCGCTACAGTAGTGCTCATCACAACACAAAACTATATTTTTTAAATAATTTTGGCTATATCATTCACAATCCCTATGTAAGACAAAAACACATATGTCTTTCTTTTTTTAAGCATTCTAATTTGTAATAAACGGCAAGTACGAGGTGGCTAACAGTGAAGCTAATGGGAGTCCTCTACTGCACCCATAAAGCCCTCTAAAAACATTCAAAAATCACAAACATTACTCTGTTTACATGCTGTGACCTAAATATTAAGTATTTGTGATTTTATTATTACAAGCGTCAACGCAGAGGAACTATTTTTAGCGGCCCCGTTATCACAGAGAGTTAGCTTATGCAGCTGTCCACATACTGAGCCGGTGAGCTGCTGTATCGCCACTGAGTTAGTCAAAGTTAGTTCAAGATTATAAATCATGCCTCTCACTTTTATAGTGGCCAAATTCCGAGAAGTTTGTCAACCTTCCTTCCTGCATGAACATTTATAATTAATTCTTCATCCAAACAGGAAGATATGACCATACCATCAGTCGGCCACCTAGTGAGAGCAGAAATTGTACAGTAAATGATTGTTTCATTATGTCCGTAGCTTGTAATTCTTCTTCGGAAGAATAGAATAGAATGCCTTTTATTGTCACTATACACAGGTACAATTAGATTAAAAGCAACTCCTGTATCAGTGTGACAGTCTATTATGCAACACATTGGAAGGAAATAAAAGAAAATAGTGCTAAAGGAGGTACGGTGCACAGTCCAGTCCTGAGAACCAATGTTCTGAATGTGTTGTTTAGATATTAAATATTATACTATATACAAATATACAGAAGCATTCAGACTGTGGGTGGAAAGTAAAAAATTGCACACAGAGGTGCTATACTATAATATCAGTGCCTATGAGAGTTCACCATGGTTATGGCTTTAGGGAAAAAAACTGCTCTTAAGTCTGTTTGTCTTAGACCGGATGACCCTGTAGCGCCTTCTTGAGGGCAGCAGGTCAAACAGGTCAAAGCCAGGGTGGGAGCTGTCCTTGATGATGTTGGCAGCTCTGTTTAAGCACTTAGCAATAGTGCTTTTTGCTGGATCTGCTTATCACTCATCTTCTGAAACTCGTAGCGAATCCACTGTATAGTCAGGCTAAAAAATATGAGGTCCTGGATCATCATTTGTCTTAAAGTAGTCGTAGTAGTTGGCGGTCATGAAGTCTGCCATGATTAGTAGTCGTTGTTAAAGGAAAAAGCGAATGAAGGAAATGAATGTGTAGGAGCCAAATAGAGGGCCATACTTGAATCTATGTTTATTTTATTATTTTTGAGTGATTGATGCGTGTATGTCAGTGTGCACCCTTTGCAGGTGGTGAAAAGTTCCCACGCAAGCCTATAAAGGGCAGGAGAGCGCTGGGCGTATGATTGGCAGTCGGGCACCAGCATACCGTCTTTGACCTCACCTGTCTGTGGACCTCACCTGTCTTTAGACCTCGGCTTCTTATAAGCTACCATTTATTTTGTTTCCCAAATATTCTGTTCCTTGATTATTGTAAATAAAACAATCTTCAATTGCGCTGCTGGATCAGTTTGAATTAGTGGATGGAAAGCGGGAAAAGGAAGAATACGTGACAAGGAAGGCTGTGTAAAAGGTGTGAGTCAGACAAGATGCCCGCGCCCCAAGGGGAACAAACATGGGAAACAAAGGAGTTATAGGAACAATCACTTTCAGTGTTTTTTGTCACTTCAAGTTGTCAAAGACGCGCTGTGAAATCCAGCCGACAGGATTGCGCACCAAACAGGAAGCAAGACCAACGCGCATGGTGCGGGAGAACAAAGTACTTATTTCATTAAGGTTTGTGATAAACCATCAAACTCATTCGTTAAAAGAACTCTCTAGTAATATAAAGTGAGTTTTTCTGGACATTATCATGCAGCAAATGTTTATTTTTGGGACTGCGATCACCGTGTAATGATTTTTAAAGTTTGCATTATATTGGCGATGGGCTTGCGGGCGCGCGCCCGAGGGCCCGTGAACGGACATTTAATTCTCCAAAAGGATAAAGACTATTTTTGGAACCTTTTTATATCCACTTTGAAGTGTAAGCATTTTATGATGTACCAAGTGAAGGATTTTTGTTGATTAAAAGAGGAAAATGTAAACTAATAATTCAGCCGAAGGAAGGGAAATGACGGCGATTGCGCAGGAGGCTTCTCATGTGCGCGCCGCCAGAATAGGCAAAATGTCACACATAACAAGGTGAATGAACATTGTGCGCAATTTGATGGTGGATGCAGGGGCTTTAAAAGAAGTGAAAATAAATATGAGCAAGTTTAATGAATTCCTAATGGAGTTTAAATCTCTACACAAATCATATTCTGAAGGTTTAGAGCCAGACGAGCGAAGGGATGATGACCAAACATGGTATCAGCCCAAAATTACTGTGATAGATGCCTTTGAAGCTGTAGTATCCTGATGAATATCAGATCTTGAAAATCCCTCAACGCACTGTGCTCCTTCACTTGACGACATTGCTATATGTAAAGACAGTGATTTAAAAACTGGTCATCTTAAGGACCGTTTAGAGGAAGCGAACAGCATATATAAGCATGAACTAACTGGTCACCCAGGCATAGTGTCAAGCAGGGAGGCATTAGTCAAGACCTTCAGTTCAGGACGGTAGTCCAATAATTCCTCTTCATCATTGTGGATTAGAGCAGAGGCGGGAAAGGCTGCTTTGACAGCCAGGGCAGCAAGGTTGCAGGAAAAGCATAATATTGAAGAACAGGAGTTAATGTGCAAGAAAAAAAGAGAGGTTTGGAGTTAAGAACAGAAATAGAGGCGGCTAATGCTAAAATTAACTATTTGAAGGAAGTAGAAGGTTTATTGGTGAATGGTGCGGGGCAGAGAGCAGCGGTTACAGGCGCAGCATTTGATCTATCAAGGTGTGGCTCACCAGTGGGAGGCCCAGTGGTTAGGCCCAAGGAAGGAGTTCGGATGCAGTTCCCCACTACTCTGTTCGATGGATCTATACCCCAAGTTCCACCTGCCAGCCTCCAACCTCAGCAGCCCCCAATTCATCATGCCATCCTCCAACTCCAACCCCAACCTCAGCAGGCCCAAACTCAACTGCAACAGGTCCCAGTTCTACCTCTGCAAGCCCCAGGTCAGCCTGCTGGTCTCTATACCCCGCAGGCCCCCGTTCACCAAACTGTGCCTGCCAGCCTCCAACTCCAACTCCAACCTCAGCTGGCCCCAATTCAGCATGCCAGCCTCCTACTCCAACCCCAACCTCAGCAGGCCCCAACTCAACTGCAGCAGGTCCCAGTTCTACCTCTGCAGACCACAGGTCAGCCTGCCGGTCTCTATCCCCAGCAGGCCCCCGTTCACCAAGCTGTGCCTGCCAGTTTCCAGTTCCAACCTCAACAAGCCACCCCCAGCTCAATACAGAACAATCAGCTGATCAAAATTCTGGAAGCCCAAAATGAACTGACTAAGATTCTTGTGAAACAGCAACTTCTGTCCACCCTCCCACCAGGAAGTGTTCCATTCTTTGATGGAAACATTTTGGAGTACAAGTCATTCATCCATTCCTTTGAACACATGGTCGAAAGTAAAACGGACAATGACAGGGACAGGTTGCAGTTTCTCATCCAGTACACAAAGGGCCATGCTCAAAAGGTAATCAAAAGTTGTGAATATATGTCACCAGACAGAGGCTACCAGAAAGCCAAACGGTTATTAAAAGAGAACTTTGGTCATGACTTTAAAATTGCCTGTGCTTACCTAAATAAGGTCCAGACCTGGCCTCAAATTAGGGCAGAGGATTCCAAATCCTTGCAGGAGTACGCCATGTTCCTCAGGAGTTGCTGTAATGCCATAGAGGAGACGGACAGAGCACATGGACGAACTGGACACAGTGACCAATATGAGAAACATTGCGTTCAAGGTGCCCTTCAAGCGGAAGGAAAAATGGCGCAACGAAGCCTATGAGCAGCAGGAGGAGCACAATCGCAGGGTGAAGGCTTATGACCTGGTTAGCTTTATAGAAAAGCAAGCCCGTGTGGCAGCCCATCCAATCTTTGGAGAGCTAAGGGTACAGGAGCAGTCAGCCAAAGGAAAGGCTAACGCTAGACCCTCTGTAAAGCCGCAACACTCAATGTCAGCTAGTAGTAATTTTGCCACGAGTATTGCTATTAGCCCAATGGAAGCCAAGCCAGAGTCTGAGTCAGAGCTCATGTGTCCACTTTGTGAAAACAAACACCCACTAGAGTTGCATAGACTGTTCATTGAGAAGAAGCGCAGAGACAAGCTTAGTTTCCTAAAGATTGTGTCTTTTAATAGGGCTCATGAGTTCTGTTTGTCCAAGTCGTCAGACATGTAGACTGTGTAAAAACATGTCACCCAAGTGTCTTACATTATGATAGGAAAGACAAGGTATCGAAAGAGGTAGAAAAGCCCTCTAGAAATGTAAGCAGCGCAGCAGCAGAGCTATGTGGCCATATAGGGCCCAGGGACCAAGAGAGTGTTCTGTCCATTGTCCCAGTCAAAGTTAAGGCCTGGAAGGGCAGCCAGGTCCTTTCAGTTTATGCTCTCCTTGACTCTGGATCCTCGGCTAGCTTTTGTTCTGAACAGCTTATGTCCCAGTTAAACATAAAAGGTGTAAAGACCCATATCCTACTATGGACCATGAATCAGAAAAAGTCTGTCCCAACTCACATGGTAGTTGAGCGGGAAGTGTCTGCACTTGACAATAATCATTTCCTACCTCTTCCTGTTGTCTTCACACGAAAAGAAATGCCAGTCACCACAAGCAGCATCCCCAAACAGGAAGACATAGCACCATGGCCATATTTAGGCAATGTTATACTCCCGAGCATCAGTTCAAAGGTGGAGCTGTTGATAGGCACAAATGCTCCAAAACTGCTAGAACCATGTGATGTTATAAATAGCTATGGTGGGGGTCCATATGCTGTGAGAACGTTATTGGGATGAGTGGTTAATGGGCCATTTAGACATGGGAATAGTGAGGCAGTGAGTGCAACTGTCGACAGAATTTCAGTTGCAAATCTGGAGGAGCTTCTGATTTCCCAGTATAACCTGGAGTTCGATGAGGTAGTGTCAGAAAAGAAGACTGAGCTGTCAGTAAAAGAAAAACAGTTTTTAATGAGGCAGTCCTTCAGGACGGACACTACAGTCTGAAATTACCCTTCAGAAAGCTCATGGTCAACCTAGCCAACAACCGCTCAAGTCCCAAACAGCGCCTCCACAGCCCGAAAAGAAAAAGGAAAAAGGAACTCCTCTCAGGTCAAACGGCCACCCGATCACACAGCTACAACATGAACAAGGAACTCTACGTCAGCCGCCGCTGGAAACAGGTCCACTATATGGCTGACCTTTTCTGGCACAGATGGACAAGGGAGTATCTGGCACTTCTGCAGGAAAGACAGAAATGGACCCAAGTGAGGAACAACCTGCAGCCAGGAGATGTGGTCCTGGTGGTCGACCCTACAGCTGTGCCGCGTCCTGGAGGCTGAGGGCTGACTGGTAAGTTAGAGAGACCAGACCACAAGACACGCACAAGGGACGTAATGTATGTACTTTATTTTCTCTCAAGGCTTTTCCTTTTGTTTGTTTATTATGGAATAGGCTCCTTTTTTTTTATATTAAATTAATGAATGTGATTGAGTCTGTAAAGATCAATCAGGGGCCGGTGTGTAGGAGCCAAATAGAGGGCCATACTTGAATCTATGTTTGTTTTATTATTTTTGGGTGATTGATGCATGTATGTCAGTGTGCACCCTTTGCAGGTGGTGAAAAGTTCCCACGCAGGCCTATAAGGGGCAGGAGCGCGGTGGCCGTGTGTTTGGCAGTCGGACACCAGCATACCGTCTTTGACCTCACCTGTCTGTAGACCTCGGCTTTATATAAGCTACCATTTATTTTGTTTCCCGAATATTCTGTTCCTTGATTATTGTAAATAAAACTATCTTCAATTGCGCTGCAGGATCAGTTTGAATTAGTGGATGGAAAGCGGGAAAAGGAAGAATACGTGACAAGGAAGGCTGTGTAAAATGTGTGAGTCAGACAAGATGCCTGCGCCTCAAGTGGAACAAACATTTGACACAAAGGGGTTATAGGAACAACCACTTTCAGTGTTCTATGCCACTTCATAATGTGTTGTTGTATGTATAAAATGAGCAAAATACATAAATAGTACATGTTATTATAAATGTGCTTCTAACTACATTACATATATATTTACAGTTTGTATATAAAACGTTTATGGAGGTTTTTGGATATATTTCAGAGCGCTTTATATGCGGAATGTTACGACTCGGAGTAAGGAGAGGACCCAGATGCAGAGAAGAAGTTCAAAAAAATAAAGCTTTTATTTTGAAACAACTTTTTACCTCCAATGCAAAACGTTTTTCACAAGAATAATCAACACGCGGAAAAATAATTCAGAGGAAAAATAATTAACTTCAAATCACTCCACAAAAATAAGGAGGAATATTCATCTAAGGAAATTTTAACAAAAAAAAAGAATATCAATAAGAATAAACAAAAAGCGCTCCAACAGGAGGAAAAAACACCAAAACGACCTATATATAAACACTAACTGTAAATAACAAAAAATCACTCAATCAATGAGGCAATAAATTAGAAATTTGGAAAAACAAAAAACTCACCAATTAGGAAGACAAAGGATAACCAAGGACGCTCGAAGGAGGAAAAAGTAAACTCTAAATTACAGCAAAAACTAGGGTAACTAGGAAAACAGGAGCAAGACAAGGAGCTAATCAAGGACATGGACATGGACATGGAAATGGACGCTAGAAAGGCACGATAGACGAGATGATCTGGCAAAGGACAAACGGAGAAGTGAGCTTAAATAGGATGTGGGAGTGATGGGGAACAGGTGGAAACAATCAGGAATCAGGGATGACGTCAGAATGGTGACACAAGAGGAAGGGCCCATGGTCCGAAACAAGAGGGTAAATTTTCAAAATAAAACACGTAAATTACAAGACAGAAAAACCAAGACAAGACTTCCCTCACCGCGGTGTGACACAGAATTCTTATACCCCATAGAACAAATAAAAAAAACATTTGTGTGCTTATCTCACACAAGGATAAGTATTCATAAACTTTAATTAAACAAAAAACAGTGAATGTTCCCTTTGAAGGTTAGTAAGTTGCATTCCCAAATTTTGGAATTTCAAAGCTTCCACAATGCAGTACCTATGTGACTGAGCGCCTTGTAGGGTTATATCTGATGTTGTGCAGGCTCAATGTGAAGAAAAGATGGCAGGCAGGAAATCAACAGGTACTTTTTATCTGAACCCAGCTTTTTCTTTTGTCAAGAGCCCGAAAGCCCAACAGCACACTTCCAGCCTCCACAATAAGTGAGCTTAAACCTGTCCAACAAAATGAGGGTCTCAATAAAATACAGTAGCTTACACAAACAATGTTTTGTATTAGTTTTTTTGCACATTCATTGTGTTATGTATTTATTTTGGTTTTGCTGTGATAATTATGACTATGTGTCGTGGGTTGTATTCCATATTGCTGAATATGTTTGTCATATGGCGTGGTATTTGGATTGATCAGTCTAGAAATGTGCTACAGCGTACAGCAGGGGTCTCAAACACGCGGCCCGCGAGACGTTATTTTGCGGCCCCGCACCTTGATGTGAACATTTAATGTTGGTGCAGCCTGGGAGGTTTACATGAATGTCGCTTTACAGCGTCATACTTTTATACTCTCGATTTTTCCAGGAGACTCCCAATGTCAGTGCCCCTCCAGGGATAATCATTCTCTCGAATTTCACCTTACCAACAATATTAAGTGGGCACCGGGGAGGCACTGTCTTAAGCGTCCTCTTCAACCTGTACTAACAGCGTGCCAGCCCTGCCACATGTTATAGCCGGTATAAACAAACGCAGTAAGCGACTGCAAGACATAGTTGATCAAGAGCCGCACAGGTCACACTGAGGGTGGCTGTACAAACAATTTTAACACTGTTACAAATATGTGCCACACTGTGAACCCACACCAAACAAGAATGACAAACACATTTTGGGAGAACATCCGCATCGTAACACAACATAAACACAACAGAACAAATACCCAGAATCCCATGCAGCCCTAACTCTTCCGGGCTACAATATACACCCCCGCTCCCCCCAACCCAATTCCAACCCCACAGTGATAAAGTTGTTTATACGGCCACCCTCAGTGTGACCTGTCTGGCTGTTGAATAAGTATGTCTTGCCGTCACTTCCGTGGGTCTGCGGAAGCCTCATACAATATGTGACTGGGTCTGCACACTGTTTGTATGGTGGAAAAGCGGACGAGACGGTAGTTCGTAGAGAACACCAAAGGAAGTGCCATCACGACACGCCTTTACGATTGTTCGGGTGAAAACCGGGAGAATGATTGCCCCGGTAGATTGACGGGAGAAGCACTGATATTCGGGTGTTTCCAGGAAAAGTCGCGAGATTAGGCAAGTATGTTGCTAGGGCGGGAAAGCCATTCAAAGAAAGGGAATTCATTAAAAAATGCATTTTAGATTTTATTAAGAAAACTTTTCTCGCGGCCCAGCCTCACCCAGTTTCTGCATCCAGTGGCATCCAGGTAAATTGAGTTTGAGACCCCTGGCTTACAGGGTGGTTTACTTGAAAATAAAAGTTCATCTTTTTTAAACCAAATGTATAGGTTTTCAGGGAACCATTTCAGTGGCACCGATAAAAATTTAAACATTACCCATGTTTATGAATGTATTGATTTCTTTTTGTAGGACACTAAAATTAAACTATTCAGACTAAAGGTAATGGATTACTTCCAGCATCAATTGTCAATGCTAAATATCATTTAATGTATGCCTTATATAAACTGAAGTAAGTTGTTTGATGATATGTGTTTGGCTCTTTGGTCCCCACTAAACTAATCCATTGCAGAACACCAAGGTCATTTGATCAAGCCGCGAATGTTCATTAGTCATTTATTGTTTGGTTTCAGTATGCTGATCAAATAATCTCCTGTGGGATATGACACCCCTTTAACAGTCAGATTCATCAGCACCATGTCTACAAAATGGCCTTGGAAGGATTATTGTCTTAATCGGCATAAAAGGAGTGCTAAACATCTGATGGATGAGAGGCATTCCAAATGTTGTAGTGCAGCGGTCCCCAACCTTTTTGTAGCTGCGGACCTGTCAACGCGGCGGGGATTTTTTTATTAATTTTTTTTCTTTGTCATGAAAAAAGGAGGTTTTTGTCATGAAAATAGGAGTTTTTTTTGGGTTGGTGCACTAATTGTAAGTGTATCTTGTGTTTTTTATGTTGATTTAATAAAATAAAAAAATAAACAATAAAAACAAAATGTTTTAAAAAAATAAAAATTTATAAAAAATTATTCTGCGGCCCGGTACCAATCAAGCCCGGTGGTTGCGGACCACTGTTGTAGTGTATGGAGAGACTATGAAAAACTAAACCACATGCGCCATGTTGGGCACCTCAAACATGTGCAGCTGTGCCAAGATGCATGCCAATGAGACCTTCTGACGTTAGTCTTCCTGACAAAATAAAACCAAATAATGAGTCTAATTGTATTTCTAAACATACTCCAGCTCATAAACTTACAAAAAAAACATTTTTTTCGTCAAAGTATAATTTTAGGACAATTTTGCGGCCGTATTTGATGCACTCTGCAGCTATATATACAGCCAGTATATATATATATATATATATATATATATATATATATATATATATACATATATGTCAAAATTGTACATAAACTTGTGAAGGACATAATGTCATTGCTGTCTTAAGCTTCTAATATTTTCTACAACTGTTTTTTTTTTTTTTTGATGGAGTGATTGAACATACACTGTACTTGTTTGTCACATAAAACATTCATGAAGTTTGGTTCTTTTATAACTTTAATATGAGTCTACTGAAAATGTGACCAAATCTGCTGGGTCGCTTTTGTAACTTTACAAATATCATTAATATAGCGATCAAACATTTTTGATCCAAGTATTGATCCCTGAGGTACGCCACAAGATATATTTAGCTCTGTAGATGTATGTTAATCTAACTTCACAAACTGCTTCCTGTTGGTTTAGTAGCTCTTATTCCACTTCAAAACCAATCTTCTGATGCCATACATTACTAATTTGTTGATTGAAATATTATGATTAATTGTGTCAAATGCTTTTGTTAAATCCAAAAACACTACTGCCACCCACTGTTTATCATCTATTGCATTGGTCATTTCTTATGTTATTTTGATTAATACCATCGATGTTGAAATGTTAGCTCAGAATCTGTATTGATTATGTTTTATTCATTAATTGGTCCATTCTATTGTTGAATTATTTGTCAAAGCTTTTAGAAAATTGTGGCAGTAAATAAACAGTTTTGCAATTTTTCTAATAGGTGTTTGTCTCCAGTTTTTTAATTCAGTTCAACTTTTTCTATTTTCATTTTATTTTGGAATTTGCCTGTTTGTTGCCATCTAAAGTAACACAGTGATGTTAATCATATGCCTTTGCTAAACAGACAGCGACCGCATGCAGGACATCTAACATCTGTGAAGACCAAATCATGAAGAAGATGTCAATTATATCACCACAGCTAAACCGTCGTACCTTGAAGAGGCGCAGTTACAGCAAAGTTAACCAACTTTACAAGAGCATAAATAAGCAACTACGGGTTTAGTGTGAATGTATTTTGCTCTTTTGAGAACGATGGACATTTGTAAGGAATCAGAACCCAGGCTATGACCCAGTAATGGTGAGATGACACAAAAAGATGATTCTATCAGTCGGTTTCCTAATGACAGCAGACATTGTACAGTATGTGGTTTTCTTTATGTTTGTTGGCTCACATGAAGTATGCAGTAAGAAATAATCAGTGATGTTTTTGGGGGGAAATCATTGTGATGCCTTTTTGAAATTTATTTAATTTTAACCATATATAAACAACCGTATGCTCAAAATTGTCAAAACATGTAAATATTACATCTTATTATACATGTGTCTGTTACTATATTACATGTATATTTGCATCAGGTATATAACACCTTATTGGAGATGTTTAGATGTTTTTTAAGGGCTTTATAGGCAGAATAGAGCAGTTTATGTAGGCTCCATTGTAAGTAGACTTTTGATTGCATTCATTTAATATTGATAATACATTAAAAAAATCCAACAGTCTTTATGTCTTTCATAATGATTTTGAATGATAGGCAAAATTCCCCCCAAAAAAGAACTCCATCTTTACATGAACAGAAATCAATAAAACTGAACATATTTCAAGTAAACATATTCTCCTGAATATGAAAGAGTCAAACTAAATTAAATTCCTCCACAACTGTAAAACTTTGAAGTTAACTCACCTTAATGTGTGTTCCTAAATGTGTGTTCCATGTCTTCCATGTCGAGAACAGTTATGATTTGGGCTAATAATGTAAACAACTGAAGTGAATGTTTTGGACATTGTTTTATCCAAACCAATACATTTGTCCAAATATGGCAAAGTAGACACATTGTGGGTTTCCTGGACATTGTTTACCTTGCAAAAAGTAAAATCAAAGGAAGAGAATCCCTCAGTCATCTTCCACTAGGGTTTTTTTTTATTTGCCCACTTGAATATTTAGTTTTTTCTTCTCTGACTCCCTCATCATCATTTGGAATGTACATGTCTGTTGTTATTTCCCTTCCTGGTTCGATGACCCGCCCTAGCTTGCCTCCGATTGGCCTGTCCGTAATGTTTTTCCCTAATCTTAACCAGTCATGACTCATCATATTAGAGCACCCAATCATCATGGATTTTACCGTATATCTTGGTCTCCTGCCTATGGAGTTGCACTTGTCCATTTCCCTCTTTCTTTTCTCTTTCTCTCCTCCCCCTGTCTTCGTTTGTAGCGTGTAGCTTTGTAGCTTAGCTACCCACTACATTGGTCTAAAATAGCTAAGCCATGGAAATTGCTACTTGTTTAAAAAGTAGCAAAGGTACTGCCAAGCTACATGTAACGTTCTACTGCCCAACACTAGTTTTGCAAATCTGAATGTCTCTCCTGTGCCACCCACTGATGCTAAACTAAGCCTAAACAATGGATTTAAAGCTTAGCGGTTTTAGACCTCTGCTTAGAGAACGTGTTAATTTGTATACAGTATTATCAGAACACATTTTGTTGAAATCAAAAATATTCCAACAGTATTTTATGAATTAAAACTAAAATTTAACTCGACATGTACTAATAACGACTGTTGTATTTTTGTCATTGCACGCCAAACGAATAATGTGACTTTAACTAATTGTTTTAAGCGTGTTGATTTATACCCCCACAAGAAGTGCACCTGCATGTGTCCTATTGAATTCCTGCTGGTCTCGCCATGTGAGGCATGGCAATAATTAATTAGTTACAGTCCAACATGTACTGAAATGTGACTGTCCTACTTTCTTTGAGCACAACACAACAATTTTCCCTGTGGGAGTCTCCACTGTTTTTCTGCCCTAAATGAAAGACAGAACACAAAAGCAAAAATCTATACTTCAGATGGTAAAGTAGAACTTGCGATTGGGCCTGTTTACAGAGAGCATACACCACCGTATTTTTTCTTACTAAATACTCAATGCACTACTAAAATGGTCATGTAATAGAGATGAATCCTATTTTTACTTTACATGTTGTAGAATCCCTGAGTCAAAAAGATGGATGAACACATTACAAAATGATCAACAACGCATATTCTGTTAACAAAGAGACAATTGTTTTACAGCATTCAATGAAAGCTTTGCATCTATTAAAATACAAATAAAGGTCTGTATGAAAGACAGCAAAGCCAAACATAGAATACACAACAATACAGGGACTAAATTTGGCTTTACCAAGTGGGAGACGCACAAATTACTTGCGGATAGGGAGCAAAACTTGACAGTATGCAGGTTTTGGAGTAAAATAAATGTGGGAAAAATATTTTAATAATTTATCTTGTACAAAATAAAATAAAGAACTGAAGAAAACAACATTCCTTAGTTTTTAGACCAGTTGATCTGCTGTTTCTTTTCTTTTCCTCCTCTGTCCAACTCTCCCTTGTGTAGGGGGTCCGGTCCGATGGGACATCTCTGCGCTGCAGATCCGCCTCCGCTTGGGATGGTTTCCTGTTGGCTCAACTGTGGACGGGACTCTCGCTGCTGTGTTGGATCCACTTTGGACTTGACTCTCGCGGCTGTGTTGGACCCACAATGGATTTAACTTTCACAGTATCATGTTAGACCCGCTCGACATCCATTGCTTTCGGTCCCCTAGAGGGGGGGAGTTGCCCACATATGCGGTCCTCTCTAAGGTTTCTCATAGTCATCATTGTCACCGACGTCCCACTGGGTGTGAGTTTTCCTTGCCCTTATGTGGGCTCTCCTCAGGATGTCATAGTGGTTTGTATTGTGGTTTGTGCACCCCTTTGAGACACTAGTGATTTAGGGCTGTATAAATAATCATTGATTGATTGATATTTGAAAATTGCATTATGATTTCCATCAATGTTTGCCTTATGTGTTATGTACGGCGGGGGAAGGAGACGACACAACGGTAGAGATCAGTTCAATAGGTTTAATGAACTGGCTGCTGATGAAGTGGTGGGGTGTGTATGCTACTAAACGTGAATGGTGCAAGACGATGTCTCGAATAAACAATGTAAATGTTACCAGTGGTTGTTGTAAGTTCGTGTTGGGTGAATCCTTCGTCAGACCAAAGGGGCTAGGTGAGAAGGCAGTCCATGGGCAAGAAAGAGGTCGGGGGCTGGAGAGAAGCAACGAGATATCCGTGTCAAAGCAGGGGTCGAGAATCTAGGGAGGCAGTACAGAATCCAGAGGGAAGTCGAGGCACACAGTTTGATCATGGTACACAGGGGAAACACTGCGGGGAACATAAAGGATATAAGACACGGGCACAGGGAAGGCACAGAGAGAAAGTACGCAGGAGGGAAGTCAGAGACGGGATGCTTACAACGAAGAGTGTACTACGTTCCGGCACTGGATCTTCGGGTTCACTGATAAGTGATTGCGTGCAGCCTTGGAGGCGCGTGGCTGTGTTACGGGCAGAGCGAACAGGGGCGTGTCCCGGCGCTCTTCTAGCGGAGGTGCCGGGATTGCGCATGCGCCGTGACAATATGTCCTGGATGGGAGTCCAATTATGTCCGCTGGAACAAAAGACTGATTCTGTCGTTATGTATCTGATATGTTGCCAAGAAGGCGGTACCAGAAAGCCAATCAATGATCTTGCAGGCGGTCTGAATGTACAAGCCGTTTTCAGCTTGCCACTGTTTGACTTCTCTCCATTCAATAGCATAACATTATTTTTGGAAGTGAAAAAAGTGCAGGGTATATAAGCAAAAATTACATGCGCCCAACAATATGATATGAGGTGTTTGAACAAAAAATTAAAAATTATTTTTGGTAGAAAGTCCCAAATGATTACTGATTACTCCTTCAAAATGTAACTTAGTTACTTCACTGGTTAATGTATTTTAAAATGTACCGAAGTTATTTTATTAATCACATTTTGTTTCCAGCACAGAATGTACAACACACCTTAATACTTGCATCTTTAGCTGACAAAACGTCAAAATAATAATGCCTTTCCGACACAATAGGAAAGGCATACGGTCCAAACTTTCCCCCCAACCCATTATCAGCCATTTTTGGCGTATGCCCTGATAACATGTGCCTGGTACCGCTGAAACGCGCTGTTGCTTTTACGACCTTGCTGGCCAGGCTATTGATCTTGTTTAATTGGAAATTGTCTTTCCCCCCATCACACGGCCGTTGGATTAGAGAGGTTCTCTCTAATCTAAAACTGGAAAAACTTAGGTTTTCGCTGAAAGGCTCTGCTCAGGCGTTTCAAAGCTCATGGAGTACCTTCTTGTATGTCAACTCTTGTAATTTATGCCCAGACGCATATGAGGAATAATCTCCCTTTTATTTGTTTATTTTTTCTCCCTTTCTCTGTTATTTCAGACTCTAATGTCTGTCTCTGGCTTTGTATGGGTGTGTGTGTGAATGTGTTGTTTTTTGTCGTCTTACTTGTTGTATATTTGTGCCATACTCAGTGGCCTAGAGTTTAGAGTGTCCGCCCTGAGATCGGTAGGTGGTGAGTTCAAACCCCGGCCGAGTCATACCAAAGACTATAAAAATGGTACCCATTACCTCCCTGCTTGGCACTCAGCATCAAAGGGTTGGAATTGGGGGTTAAATCACCATTAATGATTCCCGGGCGCTGCACCGCTGCTGCCCACTGCTCCCCTCACTTCCCAGGGGGTGATCAAGGAGATGTGTCAAATGCAGAGGACAAATTTCACCACACCTAGTGTCTGTGTGACAATCATTGGTACTTTAACTTTATCTTTAACATATGTCCCTTGTTGGTTTGACCGAAGTAGGGGGGGAGGGTGGGGGTTGTGTTTTAAGGGAAAGGGTGCAAATATATATATATATATATATATTTATTTTTTTTTTTAATTAAATCAACTTAAAAATATAAAAGATGCACTTTCAATTACTGCATCAAACCCCCACCAATAAAAAAATAAAACCCTCCCTCCCCCATTTACACTCATCCACACCCACTCACACAAAAGGGGTTGTTTCTTTCTGCTATCAAAATTCTGGTTCCCACGACATATATAGCACAGTCTGCAAGGGACACAGTCCCTGAAACATACATGATTGTGTGTGCCGCCGGTCCATCATTAATTACTATTTTTTTATATAATTGTTTTATATTATTTTAATTTCTTTTTTATCCGGGAAAATGTATTTTTTTTTAAATTTATCTTCCATCCATCCATCCTTTTTCTACCGCTTATTCCCTTTCGGGATCGCGGGGGGCGCTGGCGCCTATCTCAGCTACAATCGGGCTTATTTATTTATAAAATTAAAAAAATGACCTTATCTTCACCAGACCAGGTTGTTAATGAAATTAGACTTGTTTAAAATGTTTTTAAAACCAGGTCCAGTCCAGATAATGTCCAAGTCGGGCTCAGCAACACACATCTTCACCCATGTTCAACAAAAAAATTTGGGAAACGACAGATTGCATGTAATTTATAAACAAAATTACATTTTCATAAAAGGCATTTGTGTATAGTCCATATTATGTCCAAGTCATACTCGACACACACCTTCATTTTGTACACTCAAAAATAGGGAACACAACAACAGATAGCATATATGTTGCTGTTGTTGCATTTCTATAAACATTATTACATTTTCACAATAAGCCTTTAAGGATTTCCCATCTTTTTTCATGTTTTTTGGCATCATTATCATTGTCAATCATGTATCTTTCTAAAGTTAAAAAAACTGAATAAATGTTTTAAAGAAAGTAATACTAAGTGAATATCTATTTTTGGCCTTAAAATAAACCTTTTACCAAGTACTATAATTAAATTGACTAAGTCATGATTGTCAATGAACTCTCCTAAAATAACAGAAACTACATCAAGCTTCATAAACAAACCAATCCTTGAACACATTTTGTCAACTTCCACCCAAAAAGAAGACACAATATTACAATACTAAAACAAATGCAGGGTGGATTCAGATTCCTGACAACAAAATCGGCAATCATCTGACTCAGTCATATTCCATAGTTTTAACATTTTCCCCGTGGGTAAGAAGTTATAAATAATTTTAATTTGAAAATAACAATTTTACACATTGATTGTAGTTTTATAGATTAGTTTGAATATGGCATCCCACGGCAACGGGCAGTCAAACAAGTCCTCCCATTTTCCATATGTGTTGTATGGGACAGCCTTCAAATATTTCTTTATCAAATAAAAATAAGATATTTTTTTTATTTATTTTAGTTCCTTTTTGCCAACTACAATTTCTTATTAGAGGTTTACAAACTAGTAATTTAGTAGTTCCATAATTAATCATTTTTTCCCATCTTTTCCTAATTACTCCAGTTAGTTGATTAAAAGAAAAGCTCGAACAAGCATCACCATAAATAGTTCTAAATTCATCATACTTCAAAATTTTACCATTCTCATTGATAATATCATTGACAAAAATGATTCCTCTTTCAAACATATTTTTCCAAAAGAAAGGCTTTCCATCTATTAAAATATTAGAGTTCATCCATATTATCCGCTGCAAAATATCGCCTCTTTTTTTTGGGGCACATGAAATTGAAAACACCACCTTGAGTGGAATGTTTCCTTTATGAACCCCTCTATGTTTCTGTCCAACAGGAAACTTGTGTACCACTCAGTATTTAAGTACATCTTTGGAACAATTGATGCATTTAAAGAGAGACACATAGCTTCAAGGTTGAGAAGTTTCAGGCCCCCATATTAATACTCATTGTACAAAACCTTTCTTTTAATCTTCTCTGGTTTGCCGTCCCAGACAAAATCGAAGACCCTCTGTTCATAAAGCTTAAAAAAGTTTTGTGATGGAGCTGGTAATGACAAAAACAAATAAATAAACTGAGGAATAATTAACAAGTTGACAATAGATATTTTACCATACAAGGTTAAGGATTTCCCTTTCCATAATTGCATAATTTTATGCAGCTTTCTTAGTCGATTATCATAATTTACTGAGCATAGATCTTTCAGATTCTCTGGTACAACAACACCAAGTATGTTAACTGGTCCATCTGTCCACAAAACAGGCACTTTGCATTCCATTCGGAAGGACGTTCCCTTTAGATTTCCGATCCCTAAAATTGTACATTTATCATAAATAAGCTTAAGCCCAAATTGCTGTGAAAATATGTCCAAAAGATCAAGAAGGTTTCGCAAACAATGAAGATTGGGGCTGATAAAGAAGCTTGTATCGTCTGCATACATTTTTATTTACTTTCAATATTATTATTGCTGAGCCCTTCAATATTTTTATTCAATTTAACTTTAATCGCTAATATTTCCATAGCAATAATAAATAGGTATGGAGACAAAGGGAACCCTTGTTTTAGACCTCTTAATAGAGTATTGTCCCAGATAGGTATCCATTATTGACAATTCTACAGTTAGTTTTATTACATAGCGTCTTGATCCAATGTAATAGAGAGTTGCTAAAATTGAAAAAAAACTAAGCTTTTACAAATAAAATTTAAGCAAATTTTGTCAAAGCCTTCTCCAGGTCGGCTACAAAAATTAATCCTCTTTTATTTTCCATATTATACTTTTCTATAATTTCTAATAACTGTCTAATATTATTTCCTATGTTTCTTCCTTGTAGGAAACCTGATTGATCTTGGTGAATAATATTTGACAAAACAGACTTAAGTCGTGTAGCCAAACATTTTGCCAGTATCTTAGCATCGTAACACTGAAGTGTTATTGGTCTCCAATTTTAAAGATAAACTGGGTCTTTATACTGACCATTTATTTCCTGTTTCAACAATAAAGAAACAATACCTTCTGTTTGAGTGTTAGACAAAGAACCTATTTTATATGAGTAATTAAAACTAGAAAGCAATGGTTTCCTAATCTCTTCATAAAATACTTGATAAACCTCAATAGGTATTCCATCTAATCCTGGGGTTTTCCTTGGATGAAAAGATTTAACAGATTCCACAAGTTCTTCCTCTCCAATGAGGCCTTCACATAAATGGCTTTCTTCTGAATTCAATTTTCTTTCATAATTTTCTCGAAAAAAATGTGTAGTTTCAGGAGGAATTACCGGATTCGAAGAAATATTTTTAAACTAATTTTCCATTTCTTTCAACAATGTGGTGTGTGTATCCAATACCTTTCCATTTGTTTTAATAAGCTTGGAAATGTTCTTTTTAGAACAATTTTCTTGTTTGGATATTTAAGAAGAATTTTGAACACTTTTCATCTTTTTTCATCCAGATTGCTCTGTTGCAGTCATAACTTTCAACAATTCTTTTTCAACTAAGTCTGCTAACTCTTCTACTTTGGCTGTAAAGGAATTTAGTTGCTCACTAGTTGGATTATCATTACTATCTATATTTTTTTTGTAAATCCTCAATTTCTTTCTTTAATTCCTGTTCTGCCATTTTAAGTTGTATTTTTTTCCATGAAGAGTATGCATTTGCATATCCCCTTATACAACATTTGAAGCCTTCCCAAACTATTTGGGGATTTGATGATCCTACAGTGTTTTTAAAAAAGTCAGTAATAAAATGCTTTGATTTTTCAATAAATTTATCATCCTCTAGAAGCATTTGATTAAACTTCCAATATCCGGGTCCACGTGCATTATCTTAATTTGAAATAGTTAATCCTATATAATTATGATTCAAACGCAATTTATCATCAATTGATGTCGCAGTCACTTTGTTTAGCAATGAAAATTACATCAAAAAATAGTCAATACGACTCGCCTGGTTTTTTCTTTTCCATGTATACCGTACTAACCTAGGATTTTTTAATCTCCAGATATCAATTAAATCAAATGCATCCATAACATTTTGAATCTTTTGTATAGATTGAGGATGATAATCCATTGAAAAATTCCCTTTTCGGTCCAGAACTTTATCCAAAGCAACATTAAAGTCCCCCACAGTAATAATTTCCCCTTGTTCTTGTAACATATCATTTATTTCTTCAAAAAAGGAAGGTTCATCAACATTTGGCCCATACAGATTCAAAATGCACATCTTTTGACCCTCAATAATCATATTTAATATGAACCAGCATCCTTGTGAGTCTTTTTCTATAGAGTTAAATTGAAAATTAAATGTTTTTTTTCATCAAAATCATAATACCTTTTGATTTTCTGTGACCATGTGAAAAGAAAATCGGACCATCCCATTCTTTTCTCCATTTTTGTTCATCTAAATTTGTTGAATGTGTTTCTTGAAGACAAAAAATATCTTGTTTTTTTTGCCTTCAGCCACATAAATATAAGTTTTCTTTTTCTGTTGTCTGCAAGACCATTGCAGTTATAAATAGTTATTCCAACTTCATTATCGTTCCTATAAACCATATTACTTAAGTAAATACATAATATATTTCATTGATTCTCTTAATACCATAAGTTTTATAGACATGAAAATCTTGTAACTAAGAATTGCAGTATTATCTGCTATATCTGAGGAAAACAATATCCCCACTAATAAACCCACAGACACACCATTCACACCACAGCACACAAGACAAACAAACACATACCCCCTAAAATATATTATTCGCTGACCGTTTCCCAACATCTAACTACATTGCCCTGTCCCAAAATAAACTAAAAAGGTCCAAAAACAAAATGTCAATTCATATCCGTCGAGTCGTCACCATGGCGATGTCGCGATGACGTAATCACTGTGCGACATTGTTATTGTTCCTTACATGTTTCTGTACAACTCACCGTTGACGTATAATTTATCCACAACAAGGCGAGTTTGTTGTCCTTTCTGCCTAAACGACTTCATAATTGGAATTAACTTACATCGTTTCACCACCACCTCAAATGGGTATTGGCTGGACATGAAGAATAAAAAAATGGATGTCCGCTAACTTTTTGCAACTCAACGCCAAAAAAACGGAAATGCTGATTATCGGTCCTGCTAGACACCGACCTCTATTTAATAATACAACTTTAACATTTGACAACCAAATAATTAAACAAGGCGACTCGGTAAGGAATCTGGGTATTATCTTCGACCCAACTCTTTCCTTTGAGTCACACATTAAAAGCGTTACTAAAACGGCCTTCTTTCATCCCCGTAATATCGCTAAAATTCACTCCATTTTGTCCACTAACGACGCGGAGATCATTATCCATGCGTTTGTTACGTCTCGTCTCGACTACTGTAACGTATTATTTTCGGGTCTCCCCATGTCTAGCATTAAACGATTACAGTTGGTACAAAATGCGGCTGCTAGAATTTTGACAAGAACAAGAAAGTTTGATCATATTACGCCTATACTGGCTCACCTGCACTGGCTCACCTGTGCACTTAAGATGTGACTTTAAGGTTTTACTACTTACGTATAAAATACTACACGATCTAGCTCCAGCCTATCTTGCCGATTGTATTGTACCATATGTCCCGGCAAGAAATCTGCGTTCAAAGGACTCCGGCTTATTATTGATTCCTAAAGGCCAAAAACAGTCTGCGGGCTATAGAGTGTTTTCCGTTCGGGCTCCAATAGTCTGGAATGCCCTCCCGGTAATATTTCAAGATGCTACCTCAGTAGAAGCATTTAAATCTCACCTTAAAACTCATTTGTATACTGTAGCCTTTAAATAGACCTCCTTTTTAGACCAGTTGATCTGCCGCTTCTTTTCTTTTTCTCCTATGTCCCCCCCTCCCTTGTGGAGGGGGTCCGGTCCGATGGCCATGGATGAAGTACTGGCTGTTCAGAGTCAGGACCCATGATGGACCGCTCGCCTGTGTATCGGTTGGGGACATCTCTACGCTGCTGATCCGACTCCGCTTGGGATGGTTTCCTGTGGACGGGACTCTCGCTGTTGTATTGGATCCGCTTTGAACTGAACTCTCGCGACAGTGTTGGAGCCACTATGGATTGAACTTTCACAGTATCATGTTAGACCCGCTCGACATCCATTGCTTTTGGTCCCCTATGAGGTCCTCTCAGTCATCATTGTCACTTGCGTCCCACTGGGTGTGAGTTCTCCTTGCCCACTGGGTGTGAGTTTTCCTTGCCCTTATGTGGGTTCTTCCGAGGATGTCGTAGTCGTAGTGGTTTGTACAGTCCTTTGAGACATTTGTGATTTAGGGCTATATAATAAACATTGATTGATTGATAAACATTGAATTTAGTACCTTTTAGTCTTCTAAATGTCAGAGTCCTGTTCTGGTCGCGACAAGATGACTCGTTACTGAAAATAGTGGTCATATTAGGGTTAGGGTAGTAAGTTAAGCCTGGGAAATACTCACGCCCCACATCACGTTTAGCTCCTCTCCGAGTGTAACCTCCTGCAGAACCCTGATGTGCACTGTAATGTTTGTAGGTGTACTTTGTTTCTGATTCAATATTGAGACGGTTAGATGGATTTGGATGCTTTTAATCATCAACAACGCTTGCATCCACCTGACTCCTAGATCAGGCGTAACTGTTCTAACATTGTCCACTAGGATGTGTTGACATCACCACGCAGCCAGCGGACATCTAAATATCACATCACTCTTTTTTTTTTTTTTTTTAAGACAACCTGTCTATCAAATAAACACTAACACAGGTTCCTATACAACTTAAGTTATTCTTGTAAACTTAAAGTCACCGCCTTGAAATCACAAGTGTGAACACTCAAAATATCAACACCATATTTCACATTGCATACACTTGTTGATACTAAACATATGATAGACATTCATAAACACTACGTTGCTAAACAAGATATTGAAAGGATATATTTTCTTTGCGTGTCTCCGTAAACTCTAGACAGTCCACTCATAGTCACGCAGATAGGCTGGAGGATGCCTGTGCTGCCTGACTGGATATCTAGTCGGTGTAGGTGCTGGATCTGGGTGATCATTGCCATCATCAGAATTACGATCCAGGTCGTAGTCGAGGGGTGGCAGTTGGTCTTGCTGCGCCATTGGATGGATCTTCTTGAAGAACTAACTATTCCTGGTGATGGTAGAGCCATTCCGTTCAGCTGTCACCATGGCGCCTTTCCCATTGGTGACTGTGAGTGGTTCCTTGCTGTAAGGTGTTGTGAGCTTGTTCTGATTGCTGAGCAGGCTGATGGTATCTTTGTGTTCATGCGTCGTTGAACATCAACTCTGCCGGGGATTTTCCTGTCGTGCAGTGTGGTGTACCTCGGTACTCACTTAAGATGTTTATTTGTTGCTTCCATGAGATGGATTGCATCGGAGCAATACAAATCACCTTCCCAATCGTATGCATGAATCTTTCTGCTGTTGCATTTGCTTGTAGCCAAAGTGGTGTTATTTTTCTGTGATGGAATCCCATGTGTTGAGCAAACTGGAAAAACTGGGAACCATTAAATGGATGTTTATTGTCTGTCTTCACAACACATGGTATCCCAAACAATGAGAAGATGTTGTCCATGCGGGGTATCACCACACTGGAGGAAATTGCATGTAGAATGTCCACTACTGGATACCGTGTGTAGTCATCTACAATCACAATCAGGTATTCTCCGGAGGGGAGAGGTCCATAGAAATCTGCACTTACTGAATGCCATGGTGACTCAGGTAGCTAGGACATTTTGAGTGGCTCAGTCTTTTTGACTGGAGTGTTAGCCTGACAGGCTAGACAGGTTTTGATGATTGTCTCTGCTTGATGATCAATACCTGGAAACCACACTATTTCTCTGAGCAGGACCTTTGTCTTGGCAATACCTTGATGGCCTTCGTGAGCAAGTTCCAGGACATGGCATTGTTAGAGATGATGGAATTACAATCCTACGGCCTCTGAGTATGAGGTTCTCGCTAGCTGAGAGTGTGAGTTCATTTCTGACATGTCTGTACTGCAGAAGTGTAACATCATTTTTGTTTTTACGTTGGGAGTTTCTTAGCATCCACTGTATGTTGCTAACCTGTTAGCATTTAGCTTTATGACTCACGTTGCGAGTTGTGAATGTTCAGCATCGGAAATTCCTCCTTTCCTTTTGAACAGTCTTCACGCTAATATCCATTTGAGTCCTCGTCGCCACTGTAATGTTTGTAGGTGTACTTTGTTTTTAGCTTAATATTGAGACGGTTAGATGGATTTGGATGCCTTTAATCATCAACATCGCTTGCATGCACCTGACTCCTAGATCAGGCGTAACTGTTCTAACATTGTCCACTAGGGTTGTGTTGACGTCACCACGCAGCCAGCGTACATGTAAATATCACATGCACCTTCCATAAATACTAGCCTCGCAGATCTGTGATTGGTCAGTTTTTGAAGAGGAGAGTACATGGGCACGGAAGAGCAGACATTGTGCTTAAAATTAACAAATTATTGTATGTGATAAGCAACAGTGATTAAACGTTTGCATGCAAATAATATTGTGTACTTAATATTTCGAAATAATTACTGAATGTAAGGTGTTACACAAGGTAAGAATCTTGTTTTAATTATATTGCCATTCTTGTACTAACAGTTTAAATTCCGACACATATTCTTACTCGGGCACACAAATCTGTCTTTTTCTCTCACACAAAATGAGTTCCTCATTCTCCGTCAATCACCGTCCAGGCTCAGTATGTTCACAGACATTGGAACTCTGAACGTCCATAACACAAGAAGATAGATATTAACACCAGTAGGTTGTTACATTTTTTCTTTAAGAGTTTTGTTAGATTTTAATTACATTGCTCTCTTGTCCCATATCCCAAAAGGGGTTTTCTTTGTGTCAGGGGCTAACGCTGCATTAGGGAAGCAAGCCAGTGCCGGTGAAAGGTCTGCACATGTAACACTTACATATACTGTAGCTGCCCTCACCTATCCACAGTAATTAGTCTTGAACCAAACGTCTTGAGCAGAGCTGCACCACAATTTCTTCATAATCGAGTTAAGCTACTGCACTGACCACTTTAGCTGCAAGCACTGCAGATCTGTATTTTTATTAACACTAGTCTATTTTTTTCTCTTTCTCTCGGTGCGGCTACACAACCGCCAGGCATAAACATGACACAAATTATACAGGACTGCAAAAGAAAATAATTACAACCTGTGTCATACAACAGCTTGTAGAGGCCGTGTAAGGCAGTAAACTAAATAGCCCCAAATTTTTCAAAATCCATCTGCCAACAAATGACCCTTCCTGTCCTCATTTTAAGTAACGAAGCGCAATGCCTCAGTAACGGTGACTCAGAGTCATGATGCTTTCCGCATAACAGTAGAAGACAATGAAGGGAGAGAGTTTCTGTTCGTAACAACAAATGTGTTCCAAAAATCAAGTAGAATTACATTTACCAAAAGAAGACCTCTCAAATAATACTTAAAGGCCTACTGAAACCCTCTACTACCGACCATGCAGTCCGATTATATATTAGTGATAAAATCTTAACATTGCAACACATGCCAATACGGCCGGGTTAGTTTACTAAAGTGCAATTTCAAATTTTGCGCTGAAAAATCCTGCTGAAAACGCCTGTGCGTGACATCACGGATTGTAGAGGACATTTTGTGCCAGCATTGTCCCCAGTATTAAGTCGTCTGTTTTCATCGCAAAATTCTACAGTATTCTGGACATCTGTGTTGGTTAATCTTTTGCAATTTGTTCAATGAACAATGGAGACATCAAAGAAAAAAGCTGTAGGTGGGAAGCGGTGTATTGCGGCCGGTTTTAGCAACACAAACACAGCCGGTGTTTCATTGTTTACATTCCTGAAAAATGACAGTCAAGCTTTACTATGGAACAGAGATGTCAAGCGAACACGGTAGGATTGGACCACACACACAAAGTACAGTGTATTATGCAGCGATCATTTCAAAAGATGGTGTTTCAAATAGAGTCCCTTGCGAAGGGCAGAAATGGGCATCGCCACCACCCGTCAACTGGTGCTGAAGAAAGGTGCAGGGCCGACCTTCAGGTTGAACAGATACGACCATATAATCTCACTAAAACACTAGATTAGATTACATAGTACTTTATTTATTCCACTAGTAACACAATAAGCAGATAAGGGATTATCCAGAATTATCCTAGTAAATTTGTTTAATAACATTAACCATTTCAATGAATCACAAGCTTGCATTAAGTTTATACTAAGCCCCTTTTTCATTTTTTTCTTTGCTCATTCCTTTTCTGTCATATATATTTCAGAGCAACGAATGTCTTGGCAGCTACCAAATGGAGATGGAAGGACTGAAGAGGATGGTGGAGCTGCTGATCAACTGGGACCTGGATGTCAGGGTGCTGGTGACAGACAGACACAGACGGATCGGTAAATGGATTCGCGAAATCATGCCCAATACACGGCACTGCTATGACATTTGGCATGTCGCAAAATGTTAGTTGGTTTATCTGTATGCATGACAAGTTGTGAAGTAGTGTGTACATATTAGTGATCAGATTAATGCTATATTGTATTTAATCCACAGATTTCTGCTTATTTTTGTTTGTAGCCATCAGGAAGAAACTGAAGGTCATCCTCAAGTTCAAGGACTGTGAAGACCTGAAGCCCTGGGTGCTAAGTATAATCAACCAATCAACCACCTCTACTGGGCAGCAGTGTCTACACCGCCTGGAGAGGGGGAACTTCTGGTTGCCAAGTGGAAGTCTGTGGAGCGACACATTCAGAACATCCATGGACAACTGCACGGTAGAAGGCTGCAAAAGAAATGGCTCAAACCAAGTGAGTAGGCAAATAAATTGCCTGAAAGCAGTGACGGACTAGCAGTACTTTCCTGCACATCTTTTGAAAGTCAAAAAATTCAGATAACCAGTTTTCAAGTTGACTGGAACATTTTTGTAGAAACTTTGTTGTATTTTAAATGTATGTTTAGGTTCACGTTTAGCAGTGAAACTGGAGGAGGTGGTCAACAAGTCCCTGCTGAAAGATATCGCCATGCTGTCGGGTGAACACCAGACTTCCAGGGTGGAGGCGTTCCATAGCCTTATCATACAGGTAAGAATTAGGCTGATCGCCTGTAGGTGGCGTCGGTGGTTTCCACCTTCCATTAGGACTTTGGGAGCCAGGGAGCAAAATACTAGAGCATTGTAAATGTAGCTTTGATACAGTCAGTGTAAGCACGAGAATGTTAGAGGTCCAACATAGTGGCTAGGCATCTTGGTGAGAAAGATTGCAAACAATTCTGGCATGGTGTTAAAATTAAAAACAAAACAGCTTCATTTTTCCAGGAGATCAATCTTTAATAGCTGACTATAAACAATTTAATACAAAAACATTTGTATTAAAATTCACAAACAATTTATACATTTACACACACATTGTATGGACGCATGACTGAATAAAGTGTCTTATCTTATACAGTTCGCACAGAAAATGTATGTCTTCTCATACATCGGAATGCTGTGCAGGTATGTTTCCACACTAATCTAAGAGTCACTAGTGTGTGCCATACTTTAGTACTTTTGCATATAAATTATATGACATCATTAAACACACACGTTCAAATATATCTGTTTTCCCTGCTGAGTAAAGTACACGATGTCTAGTTATTACATTATTCTGTTACCACGCCTAGGAACCTGCTTGCTGGGCTGCACTGGAATGAAAACTCGAGCCGCCCTATAGCCACAACACAAGCGGGTGCTGAGCGCTATGAAGTACGCTACCCTAAGTATAAAGCAGGGGGCCATGTGGTAAAGAAAATTGCGACAGAGCCAACATACCGTAAGTGTAGAGGACACAAATCATGTAAACACTCGACACTGAGTATCATGATAATAATACTGTCAGGTTTCACTCTCCGTGAGTATATAATGTTGTGAGCAGGAACATGTGCAATTTTATTTTGCAGGCTACGTAGATGACTTGATCAGGGAGGTTGTTGCTGGCTGCAGACAGACCCCTGACGAGAGAACACCAGTCAGCGTCACCGTAGATGTGCCTCCCTTCCTCAGCGATGAAGTGGAGAAGCCAGACAAGGAGGAAGCCATCGCCAAGCACAGGAGTCGCTTCGCTAAGCGTTAACTACAGTGGCCATGTGGATTCTGTTGCAGTCACTGCACGTCTTGGAACCCCGTGTAGTCCAGCGATGGTAATGTTGTTCTAATCTTATGTACTACACAAACTGGTAGTGCCACCCTTATCCCCAGCAGAAGCGGACAAACTGTCGATATGCTGTGTATCGTCCCCGCCTGCAAGTACAAAATAGTTGATAGCAAATTATGGCACCTGTTACTATCCGGACAAGGATACATATTGACTCACTGTTCTCTGAGATGCAAAAGACATTGTCATGCATTCTATTCATTTGTCATTTACTGTTGCAGTAAATTGTAAATATTGTTGACATCTGCGGTCCATGTATGTAATACTTCTACGATTTATAATGTCATGTACATTGTAGCACAGTACATTTCACAGAATAAGAATAAGATAAGGAAGTGCTCATTCTGACTTATCTTCCAAAGGCTGAATGAATAAAGAGTTATTTAAACTTATTAGTGCCTCATTCTTATTGCTGTTGCTGCAGCACGCCATATTGCTGTTTGTAGGCGTAATACGCTGTCTACAGCACCCATTCATCCAGACACACATTGTTCTGGCCACTGCCTCTAGCTCATGACAGCAGGCACACTCAGCGACTGTCTCCATGTTCACACAGTTGTGACATGTACACCTGGAAATAGAAATATTCATAATATTTCAAAAACCAATTCATATTATTGACACCTGCTATCTGCATAAATGTGCAATAATTAATACTATCATTGTCTTTTTCTGGATCTTATTAATCTACATGCATATTTTTAGTATTGCCGTTATATAGAGCTGTGGCCCATAGAAATAATGGGTAATTAATTAGGTTCGACATTGTGTCAATGATTGTCAAGTTATGTTTGCTTGTTTGTTTTCTCCCCTAACTTGAAAAGGATTTTGATATCTTGACCAGGGGTTTCACTGGGACTTCACTCCTTGTTTCAATCCAAAGATGAGACAAATCTTTGTTTCTCCTTTTATTTTGGACTTGATTGTCTTTTTTTCATCGAATAACTGAAAGGTGAAAAACCTTTGAAAAAAGGTGGACAAATACAAAAGCAATTAGGGACAAATATAAACAAATTACAACAAACCATTTTTAAAGTAAACGTGTTTCCAAAAGTACATATAGTGACCCTTCACAGCTTGGATTTGACATTTAAACATTTAACAACCAACCACTTGGCAATTAAAATAAATCCAACATATCAAATCCAAACATCAAAATAATATAAAGTCATCTCACCGTCAGCCACCCTGGTCTCTGTAAATAGTTGTCACTTCTGTATTTGGTCAATTCACCTGGAGCAGTGTTTGTTGGCCTCTTCTGTACTTGGTAATTTTTCCTCGGGCAGTGTTTGTTGGCCTCCAGTTTGAGCTGGCGCTGCAGACTTAAAAGGAGTGGTTTTGATTGCTTCAGGTGAGAGCCTTCCTGATTAGTGATGGTCTTCAGCTGTTGGGATTTTGTGTCTGTAATTCCATGTGTGTCCTCTGGGGGGAAATGGGAGTCAAACTCATATTTGGACATGAGGCCTTCTGTTTGGGTGAAGGCTTTGGCCTTGTGTAGAGTTTGCCAAAACAATGATAGATACTTAGTGTATAGATAGGCCTGGGCCTGGGGTCCAAGTTGTAACACTAACAGTAACAGTGCAAGACTAGGCCACAAGCTAAAACTAGTCTATAAATGAATAACATTTTACCATTCTGTATTCTGAAGGCGACCTATGTCGTGTGCTATTCCAACATTAATATCAGCAGCGTCCTCCTGACCTTAACTGTCAGTCGGGCTCAGAGCGGTATGGCTCTATCTCTTGTCATGGTTGGACCTGGCCAAGTGGTCCTGCCACCCCACGGCTGCCACTGCGCCTCTCACAGCATCTTCCCTATCTGAATCGCTCCCACTGCCCTCTAGTCCTTTTTTTTTTCTAGTCCTTCACTCTCCCTTTCCTCATTCACAAATCTTTCATCCTCGCTCAAATTAACGGGGAAATTGTTGCTTTCTCAATCCAAAACGCTCTCGCTTCTGATGGCCATGATTGTAAACAATGTTCAGAAGTGAGGAGCTCCACGACCCGTGACGTCGCGCGCATATCGTCTGCTACTTCCGGTACAGGCAAGGCTATTTATCAACACCAAAAGTTGCGAACTTTATCGTCGATGTTCTCTACTAAATCCTTTCTGCAAAAATATGGCAATATCAAGAAATGATCAAGTATGGCACATAGAATGGACCTGCTATCCCCGTTTAAATAAGAAATTCGCATTTCAGTAGGCCTTTAAATGTCTCCTGTTAAAACAAAACATTTGTCTGCACTTGTTTATTACGGGATTATCAATAACATTATGTAATTTATGAAAACTTCTACACCTGAGAAATTGTTTGCACCTGTGTTTGTAAGTTCAGCATAAAATATTTTTACATCCGCAAATACGGATAATGAACACTGAAGGATTGGTCTAAAACAGGGGTCCCCAAACTTTTTGACTCGGGGGCCGCATTGGGTTTAAACAATTTAGCCGGGCTGTAATATATATATATATATATATATATATATATATATATATATATATATATATATATATAAATATATATATATGTATATATATATATATATATATATATATATATATATATATATATATATATATATATATATATATATATATATATATATATATATATATATATATATTCCTCGCGTATTAATTGACTGAAAGAGCGCGCATTTTCCGCTGATGATGTCACGTTATCGATGGGAAAATGCATTTTTAGACAATATGATATCCCTGAGCGAGTAGGAGAGACCTAGAGTAACAAGCTGTAGAACGGTCAGATTTAAAAAAAAAAAAAAAAAAAAAAAAAAAAAAAAAATTTACTTGGGAATTCCCGACAATCCTGCCCGCGTAACGTAGTTTGGGGACTCCTGGTCTAAAATAACTAGCCCCAAGCAACAATGTTGTAATTGTTGGCCTACTTTCTCTTAGAATCCTTTGAATTGTCAGGACTTGGACTATGGGATCGTTTGTTTTTACAACCCAAAGGGAAATTGGCACGAGCCAGGCGTGAACGGGAGTACATTTTTATTTATATTCTAACAAAACTACAAAAAGGCAAACAAATGGTGTGCACAATGGCGGAGAACAAACTTCATTGATGAAAAACAAATGACTAGTGTAAAGGCTACAAACTATAAACATGAAACCAAAACACTCGTACTGTGGCATGAATAACAAAACTTACGTGGCGTGGACAAAATGAACAACTAGGTCTTTGGCATGAAAGGAGTTGAGGAATACGGGATGTGAAGTTGCCAGGCTGAACACTTGGCAACTGTGGCTTAAATACTAGCAGTGATAATTTACCAGCATGTGTGAAAACTGAGGACAGGGGCGAGACATGAGGGCAAGGTGAAAATCAATGAGTTGCTATGGAAACAAAGAAAACAAAGAAGTGCAAAAGCAAGAACAGAATGTCCAGAAAATAACCAAACATGACAAAAACAAAACATGAACTATGGACGTGACATGAATGGTTCACGATGTTCAAGTCAAGTAGCACTCACATTAAGTCAGTTCCCCCATTATGAATTATGTCGCTTATCATTAAATGGTATAACCCAGTGGTCCTCAAACCCCCGGACCAGTGCTGGGTGAACGGGTTTCGTACCGGCCAAAAAGGAATTTGTTGAATATTACATCCTTTTTTTTTTTTTCTCCACACTTTCCACTTGATTGAGCTTCCTCTACCATAGCAAAAGGTTGCAGTAACCTAGCAATATGATGTGCTTGGAAACAAGGACAGGAAACTGATTTTTCATCAAGGTGAGTTCATTTTGATGTAGTAAAGCTGTAGTGACTGATGTGATACACGTAAACTGTAATATCTTTTCGCCTTTTATTCTTATAACGACTGGCGGGCCGGGGAATTGTCACGCTCCCAAAATGCAGAAGGAAACTTCAGAGGCAAGGTGCAGGTAAGGCAATGATTTATTCCTCATAAATCATTCAAAAATACAAAAAGACAGAAAAGCGTGCCGATAGCGTGGCAGCTATGGCAAAGCTTAGCACATGGACAAGAATCAAAGATTGTAGAAATACTTAACGTAATATGTTGCATAAGCAAACCAGAAAGCCAGACTGTGTGTGGCGAAAAGCAGCAATAAGTAGCTCTCTGATAGTAAGAGCTCACCTGATTAGGTGAGCGTGACGAACACTAATCAGAGGCAGTTGAAACCAATCTGCACCCATGGCAACGAAAACACAAACCCAGGGGTGCTCCAAACATTAACAGAGGGAATCAAAAACTAAACAAAACATGATCCGGGCAACGGATCATGACAGGAATGACACCATACTGGCACCTGGAGGTTAGTTCAGAAATACTGAGAAAATTCCTTAAAAATAATACAGTGCTCCTGTTCCATAGAGGAACTTGGATCACTGTAAACACAATGACAATTCCTTGCATTGATATGTAAACCTTGCTAGCAAACATAAAACACTGTCTTTGCCAGTCAGTCGTCCTGGCGAAATTGCTTGTTCATGTAATACCATAGTTCATGTTGCTCGTTTTCATGTCCGATTCCAAGTTCATGCTCGTTGTTTGATTTATGCCTTGTCCACGTAAGTCGTGTTTTTTTCATGCCACAGTTTTGTGTTTGTTCCGCGCCATAGTTTATGTTTGTTTACCTCATGCCCTGCTTTGTACTTCGTTGAATAATTGAAATGGGAAATTGCGTTAGATGTAAATATAAACGGAATACAATAATTTGCAAATCCTTTTCAAAACAAGATGTTTAATGTTCAAACTCATAAAATGTATTTTTTTGCAAATAATAACTTAGAATTTCATGGCTGCAACACGTGCCAAAGTAGATAGGAAAGGGCATGTTCACTTCTGTGTTACATCACCTTTTATTTTAACAACACTCAATAAAGGTTTGGGAACTGAAGAAACTAATTGTTGAAGCTTTGAAAGTGGAATTCTTTCCCATTCTTCTTTTAGGTAGAGCTTCAGTCGTTCAACAGTCTGGGTGGGGTCTCTGCTGTCGTACTTTACGCTTCATAATGCGCCACACATTTTCAATGGGAGACAAGTCTGGACTGCGGGCGAACAAAGAAAGTACCCACACTCTTTTTTTACAAAGCCACGCTGTTGTAACACATGCTGAATGTGGCTTAGCATTGTCTTGCTGAAATAAGGAGGTGCGTCCATGAAAAGACGGCGCTTAGATGGCAGCAATTGTTCCAAAACCTGTATGTACCTTTCAGCATTAATGGTGCCTTCACAGATGTGTAAGTTACCCATGCCTTGGGCACTAATGCACCCCCATGCCATCACAGATGCTGGCTTTTGAACTTTGCGTCGATAACAGTCTGGATGGTTTGCTTTTGCTTTGGTCCGGATGACACGATGTTGAATATTTCCAAAAATGATTTAAAATGTGGACTCTTCAGACCACAGAACACTTTTCCACTTTGGTTCAGTCCATCTTAGATGATCTCGGGCCCATAGAAGCCGGCGGCGTTTCTGGATGTTGTTGATAAATGACTTTCGCTTTGCATAGTAGAGCTTTAACTTGCACTTACAGATGTAGCGACAAACTGTATTTAGTGACAGTGGTTACCTGAAGTGTTCCTGAGCCCATGTGGTGTAATCCTTTAGAGATTGATGTCGGTTTTTGATACAGGTCGAAGGTCAAGTCATTCAATGTTGGTTTCCGGTCATGCCGCTTACGTGGAGTGATTTCTCCAGATTCTCTGAAACTTTTGATGATATTATGGACTGTAGATGTTGAAATCCCTAAATTTCTTGCAACTGCACTTTGAGAAAAGTTTTTCTTAAACTGTTTGACTATTTGTTCACGCAGTTGTGGACAAAGGGGTGTACCTCCCCCCATCCTTTCTTGTCAAAGACTGAGCATTTTTTGGGAAGCTGTTTTTGTACCCAATCATGGCACCCATCTGTTCGCAATTAGCCTGCACATCTGTGAGTTGTTACAAATAAGAGTTTGATGAGCATTCCTCAACTTTATCAGTATTTATTGCCACCTTTCCCAATTTCTTTGTCACATGTTGCTGGCATCAAATTCTAAAATGACTGTTTGCAAAAAAAGAATGTTTATCAGTTTGAACATCAAATATGTTGTCTTTGTAGCATTATCAACTGAATATGGGTTGAAAATGATTTGAAAATCATTGTATTCAGTTTATATTTACATCGAACACAGTTTCTCAACTCATATGGAAACGGGGTTTGTTTATATATATGAATATATATATATCCATCCATCCATCCATCCATCCATCCATCCATCTTCTCCCGCTTATACGAGGTCGGGTTGCGGGGGCAGCAGCCTAAGCAGGGAAACCCAGACTTCCCTCTCCCCAGCCACTTCTTCTAGCTCTTCCCGGGGGATCCCGAGGCATTCCCAGGCCAGCCGGGAGACATAGTCTTCCCAACGTGTCCTGGGTCTTCCCCGTGGCCTCCTACCGGTTGGACGTGCACGAAACACCTCCCTAGGGAGGCGTTTGGGTGGCATCCTGACCAGATGCCCGAACAATCTCATCTGGCTCCTCTTGATGTAGAGAAGCAGTGGCTTTACTTTGAGCTCCTCCCGGATGGCAGAGCTTTTCACCCTATCTCTGAGGGAGAAACCCGTGACCCGGCGGAGGAAACTCATTTCGGCCGCGTGTACCCGTGATCTTGACCAAAGCTCATGACCATAGGTGAGGATGGAAACGTAGATCGACCTGCAAGTTGAGAGCTTTGCCTTCCGGCTCAGGTCTTTCTTCACCACAATGGATCGATACACCGTCCGCATTACCGATCCGCCTGTCGATTTTACGATCCACTCTTCCCTCACTCGTGAACAAGACTCAGAGGTACTTGAACTCCTATATATATATATATATATATATATACATATATATATATATATATATATGTATATATATATATATATATATATACATACATATATATATATATATATATATGTATATATATATATATATATATATATACATACATATATATATATATATATATATATATATATATATATATATATATATATATATATATATATATATATATATATTTTTTTTTTTTTTTTTTTTACTTGGGACTCCCCGGGTATCCGGCCCGCGGGGTGTAGTTTGGGGACCATCGGTCTAAAATAACAAGCTCCAAGCAACAACCTTGTAACTGTTGGTCTACTGTCTCTTAGAATAATTTGAATGGTGCACAAGGTTCAAGTCACGGCACACTCACATTAAGCCAGTTCCCCCATTATTGTCACGCCTGTAAATCTGGTTTTATGTTTGATCATGTTTTGTTTTGTTTTCTGGACTCTTGTTCCGTTTTTTCACTTCCTGGTTTGTTTTTGTTACCATGACAACTCATTGATTTTAACCATGCCCTCCTAGTCACGCCCCTGCCCTCAGTCTCGCACCTGTTCCTAATTATCACAACCACTACTTAAGTCATTTTCTTTCTGTCCATCAGTCTTGGAACATTAACTTTCATTGTATTCTACGACCTTTGCTGCTCATTGCTCCATACCATTGTTCCCCTGCCATGCACCTTACTGTTTATGCCTCCCGTTTTTGTCACAGTAAGTTTTTGTTTGTAATTATGTTTTTGATAGTATCTTTTGTTTGTTTTGTAGATTGTATTGCCATTGTGCTGTTTTTGTTCTAAGTTTTAGCATAGATTATTATCCGCCATCGAGCGTGCTTTTTGTTTTGCCTTTTTGTATTTTGAGTATAATTAAAACATTATGTACATGAATTCTCGCCTGGCTCGTCCGGTAATCCCTCTGCGTCAAAGGAGTAAACCAAATCCATGTCCAGGTCTGACAGAATGTTTCCAGCAAAAGCGTTCCTTCGCAGGAGATTTGGACGAGGCGTCTTTGGCGGTGCTGAGCGCGATGGAGGAGGAAACGCTGCGCTACTCTTCCCTCGCGCAAAGAAGTTTGATGTTGGGGCCAAATGGTGAAGAGGTCCCCATTGACTTCATTTGGCCCGAGGACGACGACATGTTGCCGTCTTACCGGAAGCGTCGCCCTCGACGGAGGATGTCGGGGAAGGCTTCCAGGTGCGGAAAGGAAGCATCGCGCCAGCAAGCTCCTCCCACTCAGGGCGGAAGTGTACCGCGTGCTGCCCGGACTCTCCATGACAACGTCACGCCACCGTCAACAGACATCAGAGACCAGGAATTTGTTTTCAAATCTTTCACAATTAATCACCCACCTCCATCAGAAGATTCAAGCCCCATAACCATGATAAATTATTATCAAAAATGATTTTGCACAATAAATCAAATCAGTCACAGTCACCCAGTTTTCATGCCCCGCCCCCAGGACTCAAGCCCCGCCCACATCACCAAACATTTTTTTTTCTTCACCCTCTCAAATTAAGACCGAAGAAAAAATAATTTATGGACAATGTAAAGGGGAAGACTCTGCCCTCCTCTTCACCTCCCGCCGCCCTCCCCAAAAGACTGTTTCAGATCGTGGTGATAGTGTCTGGAAACCACGCTTTGAGGGAGGGGCTGGGGCTGGGACCTTGTGGGCTGGTTCCAATCCACATCGACCAGCACGTCCCCCACCTCCAGTTTTTTGGGCGATTAAGCCACAGCTTCCAGCAAGGCCACCAAGTGCAGCTCCATGTCCAAGTCCAAGTCCACGTCCAAGTCCGCGGCTAGTACAAGGGCCTGCTCCACGATGCCAAGTGCCCCCAGTGGCAGCTCCACGATGCCAAGTGCCCCCAGTGGCAGCTCCACGAAGCCAAGTGCCGCCAGTGGCAGCTCCACGAAGTCAAGTGCCCCCAGTGGCAGCTCCACGAAGCCAAGTGCCGCCAGTGGCAGCTCCACGAAGCCAAGTGCCGCCAGTGGCAGCTCCACGAAGCCAAGTGCCGCCAGTGGCAGCTCCATGAAGCCAAGTGCTGACAGTGGCAGCTCCACGAAGCCAAGTGCCGACAGTGGCAGCTTCATGCCGAGCTCCAAGGCCAAGTCCGCGCCGAGCTCCAAGGCCAAGTCCGCGCCGAGCTCCAAGGCCAAGTCCGCGCCGAGCTCCAAGGCCAAGTCCGCGCCGAGCTCCAAGGCCAAGTCCGCGCCGAGCTCCAAGGCCAAGTCCGCGCCGAGCTCCAACGCCAAGTCCACGCCGAGCTGGAGCGCCAAGTCCACGCCGAACTCCAAGTCCAAGCCGAGCGCCAACGGAGTCGCCATGCCAAGCTTCATATCCTGCCACGATGACGAAGCGTCCGCCTCCTTGTCAGCCATGGATGTGGATACTACGTGGGCGTCCACCACGCCACAGATGCCGACCTCGTCGGCCACAGTTGTGGCCACTACGTGGTCGTCCGCCACGCCCTCCTTGTCGGCCACAGTTGTGGTCTTTACGTGGTCATCCGCCACGCCAAGGGGGTTGGCCACGGATATGGCCATTCCGGGGCCGCCCACCTCGGTCCTCCACGCGTCGCCACCACCTGACTCTGCCCCGTTGGATACGGGGACACGTGGTTTGGCGATCCACCGCCATTTCCTCCTCCCGCCTTCCCATGACTCTGGATCATTGTGAGACATCTGGAAGCTGTCCTTAATGGGGTGGCTCTGTCACGCCTGTAAATCTGGTTTTATGTTTGATCATGTTTTGTTTTGTTTTCTGGACTCTTGTTCCGTTGTTTCACTTCCTGATTTTTTTTTTGTTACCATGACCACTCATTGATTTTCACCTTGCCCTCCTAGTCACGCCCCTGCCCTCAGTCCCGCACCTGTTCCTAATTATCACAACCACTACTTAAGTTATTTTCTTTCTGTCCACCAGTCTGGGAACATTAACTTTCATTGTATTCTACGACCTTTGCTGCTCATTGCTCCATGCCATTGTTCCCCTGCCATGCACCTTGCTGTTTATGCCTCCCGTTTTTGTCACAGTGAGTTTTTGTTTGTAATTATGTTTTTGATAGTATCTTTTTGTTTGTTTTGTAGATTGTATTGCCATTGTGCTGTTTTTCTTCTAAGTTTTAGCATAGATTAATATCCGCCATCAAGCGAGCTTTTTGTTTTGCCTTTTTGTATTTTGAGTATAATTAAAACATTATTTACCTGAATTCTCGCCTGACGCGTCCTGTAATCCCTCTGCTTCAAAGAAGTAAACTAAATCCATGTCCAGGTCTGACAATTATGAATTATGTCGCTTATCATTAAATGGTATAACCCAGTGGTCCCCAAACCCCCGGACCAGTGCTGGGTAAACCGGGTTCGTACCGACCGTAAAGGAATTTGTTGAATTTAACATCCTTTTTTTTTTTTTTCCCACACTTTTCACTTGATTGAGCTTCCTCTACCATAGCGAAAGGTTGCAGTAACTTAGCAAAAATATGTGCTGGGTCGCATGTTTATGCACACATCGTTCTCCCAAGATGCAGAAGGCAAGGTGCAGGTAAGGTTATAATGTATTTATCATAAATCATTCAAAAATACAAAAAGACAAAAAAGCATGCCGATAACGTGGGAGCAATGGCAATCCTTAGCACATGAACAAGCATCAAAGATTGTAAAAATTCTTAACATAATGTGTTGCAAGCAAACAAGAAAGCCAGACTGTGTGTGGCGAAAAACAGCAATAAGTACATCTCTGATAGTAAGAGTTCACCTGATTAGGTGAGCATGCCGAACACTAATCATAGGCAGTTGAAACTAATCTGCACCCATGGCAACCAAATCGCAAACCCAGTGGTGCTCAAAACAGGAACTGAGGGAATCAAAAACTAAACAAAACATGATCCGGGATACGGATCATGACAGGAATGACACCATACTGGCACCTGGAGGTTAGTTCAGAAATACAGAGAAAATTCCTTAAAAATAATACAGTGCTCCTGTTCTATAGAGGAACTTGGATCACTGTAAACACAATGACAATTCCTTGCATTGACCTGTTAACCTTCCTAGCAAATATAGAACACTGGGGTCCAAACTGCAGTCATAAGTCATTCGTTCAAATTATTTTGTGACAGCAGGGGTCATCAACGTTTTCCATGCCAAGGAACCCCAAACTGAGGGAAAGATTTAGTGGGGATCTCTCGTAATGCACAATAAGAAGGCATTGTTATTGTGCATTATTACGATATATTCAATTAATACAATATAACGTCGCTAATAGCGAGCTGGCAACTGGTGCGTTAATCGCTAGCCTGTAGTTTACTCCACTACCTCTAAATATCTTAAATACAGACACAAATATAGAAATATAATTATCCATTCTTTTTTTTTTTTTTAAACCAAGGTACAATTTTAAACTACACTGGAGTGTGTTGGATACATTTTAATGTGCATGTAAAGACATTTAAATGTGTGGTAAAATTTGCAAGGAGATATAAAAAATACATTAAAACTTAATCTAATGAGTCAAAAATGTCACAACCCCCTGCAATACCTCTGCAGACCCGCTGTTGAAGACTTCTTGAGTTACAATATACCAGTGGTGTAATTCAGGGTTCCATTTTAGGGTCTTTCTTTTTCGTCATTTGGGCTATTCGACTGGTGGCAAGTTTAGTTTAAGGAAAACTGCACTTTTTTATTTATTTTATTTTTTTTTTTGCCTATCATTCACAATCCCTATGTAGGACAAGAACACATTATGTCAGGGATCGGGAACCTTTTTGGCTGACAGAGCCATGAAAACCAAATATTTTCAAATGTATTTCCGTGAGAGCCGTTGTGACGTTCTCATGTCGTCGCGTGGGTTCCCAGGACCAGCAAGCACAGACATTTTCAAGCAGGTGTAGACTCATTTATTTTCCAATAAGAAAAGTATTTTGCGGGTTGCTTTTCAGCTTCTCACTCTCGCTCTCTTCCGCGTTGCATGTGCTGCTTGTTCTGTCTGTCTTCCCTCTCGTGCTGCTGCTGCCCTTTTATACAGCAAGAAGAGATTCATTAATCATGTACAGGTGCGCAATCCACACACCTGGTCTCCATTGCTGCGTCGCTCCCGGCACGCCCCGCCATCTTGGGCCGGGCTCTGGCGTGCCCTGCCCCGCTGTCGGACCGCCAGCCCCGCCTCACCACACCGTATAATATTTTTAACACTGAATACAACTGTCAGGTTCGAACACTGATGACATCTATTAAACAGACAAGAAGCAAGGAATTAAACAGAGACAGGATTCAATTTAGCTCAATGAGGAGAAACCCGTAGACCTGTACCCTTGTACAATGTCGTCCCACGCTCTGACAAGAGAATTCTACGCCTCCTCTTTTATTTGGACTTTCCCTTATTGCAACAACTTTATGCGTGCATCTCTTATTCTTTTTAATAACATTGTTATTCTGAAGGTAACCAATAATAAGTAAAACAACTTTTGACCATTAATGCGACTCCTTGAACAGGCGCGATAGAAATGGACAGATGGATTAAAATGCATGAGAGTGTTTTATATTTTGAACGTTATTTTTAGCACTGTGATTACAAGCGGAATTATTAATTACTTATCATGTTAAGCAAAGTCAGCTAAGATGTATCCGAGAGCCAGTAGAGGTCATCAAAAGAGCCACATCTGGCTCGAGAGCCATAGGTTCCTTACCCCTGCATTACGTTTTCCTTTATATGTAGTGTTCTAATTTGTAATTTACAGCATGTGGCTGGTATGAAGCTAATGGGAGTAGTCTATTGCGCCCATAAAGCCCTTTAAAAACATCCAAAAACCGCCAACAAAACTACATTTATTTCTCGTGACCTAAATATTAACCAAGTGTTAACGACATTGTGATTATAAGCGCTAACCATGAATTGATTAACGTGGACCCCGACTTAAAAGAGTTGAAACTCTTATTCGGATGTTACCATTTAGTGGTCAATTGTACGGAATATATACTCAACTGTGCAATCTACTAATAAAACTTTCAATCAATCAATGCACCTATTGCTTGGATTTACATGACATCACGTCAAGTCCGGCTCATTATATCTGCGTGGTGGTCAAGCCAGCGTCTGTTCTCAAAGGGTACTCAGCCCCATTTAGCCTTTCCTGAAGAAAAATGCCCTATGCTCGCGTTGTTTTTGGCTGTACGAACTATTCAAATAGCGAAAAGGTTAAACGTTTCTTCAGTGTTCCTTGAGAAATAATCAAGAAGGGTGGAAGAGTGCAAGATTTTGCAAAGGACAATGAGAAAAGTGGCATGCCCTGTAGTCTAAGGGAGCAGTTTGCAATGACTTCATTAAATGGGTTGTACTTGTATGGCGCTTTTCTACCTTCAAGGTACTCAATGCCCTTTAACATTATTTCCACATTCACCTATTCACACACACATCACACACTGATGGTGGGAGCTGCCATGCAAGGCCCTAACCACGACCCATCAGGAGCAAGGGTGAAGTGTCTTGCTCAAAGACACAACGGTCATGACAAGGTTGGTAGAAGGTGGGGATTGAACCAGGAACCCTCTGTTTGCTGGAACGGCCACTCTTCCAACCGCGCCACGCCGTCCCACTTAATGGTTTGTTTGATGTATTTTGACATTTAGTATTACTCATTGAAGTACATATTATCCTGATATTCTATTTTAGTTTTTATTAAACAGAAACCAGAAAGTCAGGGCCAATGATATTTTGTCATATTGAACACAAATGTGTCAGAGTACATAAGACAACAGGGCAAAAATCAAATATGATGATGATTCTGTCATGATCTGTGGTCTGGATCATGTTTTTGTTATTTTCTGTTAGTTTTAAGACTCTTTTAGTTTTTTGTGCACCCTTGTTTGTTTTAGTTTCCATGGCTACTTATTAGTTTCACCTGCCTCTGGTGTTCGGGGCACGCACTTGCTCTAATCAAGAGAACATTATTTAAGCCTGTCTTTGCCAGTCAGTTGTCCTAGCAAAATTGCTTGTTCATGTGATACCATAGTTCATGTTGCTCGTTTTCATTTCCAATTCTAAGTTCATGCTAGTTGTTCGATTTATGCCATGTCCATGAAAGTCGTGTTTGTTTCATGCCACAGTTTTGTGTTTGTTCCACACCATAGTTTGTTTGTTTACCTCATGCCCTGCTTTGTACTTCGTTGAGTGTTAGTTGAATAATTAAATATGTTCCTACCTGCGAGCCTTGTCCGGAATAGTCTGATTGCATCCCGGGAGAACAAACCTCGCAGTAAGCTGCAACCCCCCCGTTATGACAGATTCAGTAATTGTTACATGGATATACCGTACAGTCACAGGTGTTGACTGTCGAGTGCTATAATCAGTTTATTTACATGGACGCGTTCTCGCAAGACGCAAAGTTGAATCAGGAAATGCAACGATGCATATTTATTCGGGAAAGCCTAGATACTAATTTCCTTCACCGAACCACACAAAGTGAAGTTTTCATCTGTTTTGTCCTGTCAAATGAAGTCTGGATCACAAGATAATTTGATATGTCTGGGAACTTCCATCCATTTCCTACCGCTTCTCCCTTTGGGGGTGACAAGGGGTGCTGGAGCCTATCTCAGCTGCATTCGGGCGGAAGGGTGGTGTACACCCTGGACAAGTCTCCACCTCATCACAGGTCCAACAGAGATAGATAGACAACATTCACACTCACATTCACACACTAGGGCCAATTTAGGGATACAAACAATTAATTCTTCAAATCACACGATAAATATTTTTTTGACAAAATATAGGTATCTATTTCATTGCAAATTAGATTTTCTGCTCGTAAATGCTTTTTGCAGCAATATCTACACGAGTGGTGTCAAAGTCAAGGCCTACGGGCTGTTTTGCACGGACCAATGCTCCATTAGTGTTGGCGCTAGGAATTTTCAAAATGAGGTCCCAGGGACCCCATTAAGTCATAAAAATGGGGTGCCACAGTAAATTTTTGGGGTTGCACTCTTTTGTAACCGTTTTCAAAAACAAATGATAAATGTAAAGGAGTTATACTTGTATCGCACTTTTATACCTTCAAGGTACTCAAAGCACTTTGACACTATTACCACATTCACCAATGCACACACACATTCACACACTGATGGCGGGAGCTACCATGCAAGGCCCTAACCACGACCCATCAGGAGCAAGGGTGAAGTGTTTTGATCAAGGACACAATGGACGTGATTCGGTTGGTAGTAGCTGGGGATCGAACCAGGAACCCTCAGGTTGCTGGAACAGCCACTCTCCCAACCTCACCACGCCATCCCCATGTATGTCTTATCCTGTTATATCTCACATTCTATATTGTGTTTTGGAAAAAGGATGTCATAAACATGACTTAATTCATTAAACAAATAACAAAAAGAAAACACATTTTTATACATATGTAAATGTATTAAGTTCGAAACAATGATTGATCGATTGATTGTGACTTTTATTAGTAGATTGCACAGTTCAGTACAAATTCCGTCCAATTGACCACTAAATGGTAACACCCGAATAAGTTTTTCAACTTGTTTAAGTCGGGGTCCACGTTAATCAATTCATGGTACAAATATATTCTATCAGCATAATACAGTCATCACAATTCATTCACTTTATTCTTTCTTTCATGGGTCTAAACTTTATTTTTTTCTGTATTTGTATGGTAATTTTTTTTCAGAACGTGTTTGTTCTATTTTTGGCCAAAGTATGACAAAGAAATCAATCTATTGTTGTCTTTATTTTGTAGTTTTAATGCCATGATTTTAATAGTGTGGCCCGCGTGTGCACAGATTTTCTTCCACGCGGCCCTCCGAGCTAAAATGAGTTTGACACCCCTGATCTAGACCTTTTGCATACTCAGAAAGTTTGTGCGCTTCTTTTTTGCACCACAGACATTTTGGCTTAGTTGTTTTTTATGTCCGGAAAGAAGTCACGTGACGGAATACAAGTAGTTTAACATGAATTGATTAACGTGGAACCCGACTTAAACAAGTCGAAAAACTTATTCGGGTGTTACCATTTAGTGGTCAATTGTACGGAATATGTACTGAACTGTGCAATCTACTAATAAAAATATCAATCAATCAATCAATCAATTGACATACTGAGCCGGTGAGCTGCTGCCTCCCCTTTGAGTTGTTTAAAGTTATTTCTAGATAAAAAAAAATCATGCCTACTACTTGTATAGTAGAAAGGGGAGGCCAAAAATCGAACAGTTGGTCAACTTTGACATTCAAATTAAATCCGTAAAAAGGTGCAGTTCAACTTCCAAAAAACTTGTGAGGGACTGCAGCAGATTCTTATAACAACAAGAGTGTTGTCGTAGACCGGATCTTTGACTAGACTTTTTTCAGAAGGTCCCTATAAACAGGAGAGCCTTCTGACAAAATGAATAGACCTTAATCAAACGTCTAATGTCGAAGATGCTACTTTGCCGGAATACTTTGTCCCGCCGATCCTTTGCTTTCTAGAAATGTGGGGCCTGATGCAATTTAGTTAGTACCGCCCAAATGCAGCTGAGATAGGCTCCAGAACCCCCCGCGACCCTGAAAGGGACAAGCGGTAGGAAATGGATAGATGAAAGGTAATATCCCTGATGTACATGGTTCAAGTTCTATAACCTGAGCTTTGCGGGGGTCTTTAGCAAGTGCACACGCTAAATATAACTTTCCCTACAAATAAGAAAAACACAGAAAAGCAGGCAATCTGTCAATGTTGGGCTTCTACACTCTCTACATCTATTATACATACTGCTACCTCTGAAGTCTACATTGTCACAAGCACAGATCTGCACACCTTATTGTTAAGTGTAGTTGACAATTTAGTGATGCATATTGTCGCCCACGAGTAAAAATAGTGCTGTTTTTATGTATCTCATTAACATGGATAGTATTTCTTACAAAGACATGTATTTTGATTAAAATAATAAATGCTGACACTACACATGTGGATGCATTCGCTGTCTTTAATGCGCTCTCAAATTTACCCTGGAGATGACAATCAGCAATGACCAGACCGTGTGACAGAGAAGCCACGGACGCTGTCATTGGAAAAAAAAAAGGCTTCCTTAATGGACATTTTTAAAAAAAGAACTATGGGAGGATCTGAGGATGTGATTGATACAATTATTCATTTGTTATACATACTGTTTGTGTCTTAAGGAGGACGAAAACTATGGAACAATGACCATGACAGTAAATGATAACGAGGAACGACTGAAAGAAAGATAGAATAAATATAGCATGAATCATGCCAATCTGTTGTTTCCCTAATTTTTCGTTGTACATGGATGAAGGTGTGTGTTAGAGATGCGCGGTTTGCGGTCTCATCCGCGGAGTCCGCGGATAAACCGCGGGTCGGCGGTTGACATGACGAAAAAATAGATTTTAATTAGATTCGGGCGGGTGGCGGTTGAACCATCCGTAAATATTTGATATACATGGTTCTGGGATCGGTGTTCTTTGCCATTCAAAGAGCCATTTAAGACCCGTGTCATATAGCGAAGAAGACAATAGGAGAAGCAATTATTCTCTTGAACGACTGCCGGCAGTCACCCAGATGATGAGTAATAGGGCGTGCTATGGAGCCATTGGCTTTGTCGCCTTTTACAACATGTACGATATGCTTGTCAAACCAGCATCATGTTGTGTGTGGCTTCCGCGGCAACACGCACACTACTGCAAGGCATACTGGGTGACACAGAGTACACTAATGGTTGTGATATAAACAATTTTAACACTCTTAGTAATATGCGCCACACTGTGAAGCCACACCAATTAAGAACGACAAGCACATCCTCACAGTAACACAACATAAACGCAACACAACAAATACCCAGAATCCTTTGTATTTATGACACATCCTGACTATTTTATACACCCCGCTAGCAGCAAACCCCGCCCCCTCGTGCGTCTGTAAGGTGGGCGGGGTTGGGGGGCGGGGGTGTAAAATATATTCAGGAAGTGTCACGGGTACAAAGGATTATGGGTATTTGTTGTGTTGCGTTTATGTTGTGTTACTGTGAGGATGTTCTCCCGAAATGTGTTTGTCAATCTTGTTGGGTGTGGCTTCACAGCGTGGCGCATATTAGTAAGTGTTAAAGTTGTTTATATCACAACCATCAGTGTACTTTGTATCACCCAGTATGCTTTTAAATCTTGTACTTGTAATTGCGGAAGCAGCTCACAACATGTTGCCGGACCAACAAACGGTTCGTACATGTTGTTGAAGGTGTCTAAGGCAATGGCTTCACAGCACGCCCATATTCTTGTCATCAGGCTGAACGCTATTGGATTGTCGCGAGAACGTTAGCGGCTCCATTTGTCTTCAGTACTTTGTGAAACAGGTTTATATAGCTATGTGAGTGGTAAAGGCGGCCGACCTCTGATATATTTCAGCGGGCGGTTGGTGGGCGGGTACGGTCCAGATAAAATGTTGGTTCGGGTGTACGGCGGGTGGATGACGACTTAGGTGATGCGGTTGCGGTTGATATAATTGCCTATCCGCGCATCTCTAGTGTGTGTTGCTGAGCCCGACTTGGACATTATCTGAACTGGACCTGGTTTTAAAAACCCTTTAAACAAATCAAATTTCATTAAAAACCTGGTGTGGTGATGATAAGGTCATTTTTTTTATATATATACATAAAATAAGATAAACAAATAAAAACATTTTCTTGGATAAAAAAATACAGAAAATATAGAATAGAATAGATAGAATAGAAAGTGCTTTATTGATCCCTGTGAGAAATTCAGCACCACAGTTCGCTCACAATAGACAATAATAATAATAAATAATATACAACATATATTATATATATAATATATGAATGATATAAATATATTTTACATATATTCTACATTTAAATGCAGTCAAGGAACATATGCATTATACAGTCTGATGGCTGTCGGTATGAAGGACCCACGCATCACAACGGTAATACGATAGACCTAGTGCTTGTCAGGGGTATCACCGTTTCCAAAGTTACGATACTCCCGTATACTAAAGTATTGTCCGATCACTACCTTATAAAATTTGAGGTTCAGACGCACGTTCGTCAAACTAATAATAATAATAACTGCTATAGCAGCCCCAACATTAATACGGCCACAACGACAACTCTTGCTGACCTACTGCCCTCGGTAATGGCACCATTCCCAAAATATGTGGGCTCTATTCATAACCTCACTAACAACTTTAACGACGCCCTGCGCGAAACCATTGATAACATAGCACTGCTAAAGTTAAAAGAGGCTCCAAAAAAGCGCACCCCGTGGTTTACAGAAGAAACTAGAGCTCAGAAATTGTTATGTATAAAGCTGGAACGCAAATGGCGCACGACTAAACTTGAGGTGCACCATCAAGCATGGAGTGATGGTTTAATAACTTATAAACGCATGCTTACCTTAGCTAAAGCTAAATATTACTCAAATCTCATCCACCGTAATAAAAACGATCCTAAATTTTTGTTTAGTACGGTAGCATCGCTAACCCAACAAGGGACCCCTTCCAGTAGCTCCACCCACTCAGCTGATGACTTTATGCAATTCTTTAGTAAGAAAATTGAAGTCATTAGAAAGGAGATTAAAGACAATACGTCCCAGCTACAACGGGGTTCTATTAACACTGATACGACGGTATATACGGCGGATACTGCCCTCCAAAATAGTTTCTCTCGTTTTGAGGAAATAACATTAGAGGAATTGTTACAACGTGTAAATGGAATAAAACAAACAACATGTTTACTTGACCCTCTTCCTGGGAAACTGATCAAGGAGCTCTTTGTATTATTAGGTCCATCAGTGCTAAATATTATAAACTTATCACTTTCCTCGGGCACTGTTCCCCTAGCATTCAAAAAAGCGGTTATTCATCCTCTTCTTAAAAGACCTAACCTCGATCCTGACCTCACTTGGCCCTGCACTCTTCAGCATCTACATGCTGCCGCTAGGTGACATCATACGCAAATACGGTTTTAGCTTTCACTGTTATGCTGATGACACCCAACTCTACATGCCCCTAAAGCTGACCAACGCGCCGGATTGTAGTCAGCTGGAGGCGTGTCTTAATGAAATCAAACAATGGATGTCCGCTAACTTTTTGCAACTCAACGCCAAAAAAACGGAAATGCTGATTATCGGTCCTGCTAGACACCGAACTTTATTTAATAATACAACTCTAACATTTGACAACCAAACAATTAAACAAGGCGACACGGTATCTTCGACCCAACTCTCTCCTTTGAGTCACACATTAAAAGCGTTACTAAAACGGCATTCTTTCATCTCCGTAATATCGCTAAAATTCGCTCCATTCTGTCCACTAAAGACGCTGGGATCATTAACCATGCGTTTGTTACGTCTCGCCTCGACTACTGTAACGTATTATTTTCGGGTCTCCCCATGTCTAGCATTAAAAGATTACAGTTGGTAAAAAATGTGGCTGCTAGACTTTTGACAAGAACAAGAAAGTTTGATCACATTACGCCTGTACTGGCTCACCTGCACTGGCTCCCTGTGCACTTAAGATGTTGCTTTAAGGTTTTACTACTTACGTATAAAATACTACACGATCTAGCTCCATCCTATCTTGCCGATTGTATTGTACCATATGTCCCGGCAAGAAATCTGCGTTCAAAGGACTCCGGCTTATTAGTGATTCCCAAAGCCCCAAAAAAGTCTGCGGGCTATAGAGCTTTTTCATTTCGGGCTCCAGTACTCTGGAATGCCCTCCCGGTAACAGTTCGAGATGCCACCTCAGTAGAAGCATTTAAGTCTCACCTTAAAACTCATTTGTATACTCTAGCCTTTAAATAGACTCCCTTTTTAGACCAGTTGATCTGCCGTTTCTTTTCTTTTTCTTCTATGTCCCACTCTCCCTTGTGGAGGGGGTCCGGTCCGAGCCGGTGGCCATGTACTGCTTACCTGTGTATCAGCTGGGGACATCTCTGCGCTGCTGATCCGCCTCCGCTTGGGATGGTTTCTTGCTGGCTCCGCTGTGAACGGGACTCTCGCTGCTGTGTTGGATCCGCTTTGGACTGGACTCTCGCGACTGTGTTGGATCCATTATGGATTGAACTTTCACAGTATCATGTTAGACCCGCTCGACATCCATTGCTTTCCTCCTCTCCAAGGTTCTCATAGTCATCATTGTCACCGACGTCCCACTGGGTCATTATTGTCACCGATGTCCCACTGGGTGTGAGTTTTCCTTACCCTTATGTGGGCCTACCGAGGATGTCGTAGTGGTTTGTGCAGCCCTTTGAGACACTAATGATTTAGGGCTATATAAGTAAACATTGATTGATTGATTGATTTTGGGAGTCTGAGCCTTCCACTGAACGTGCTCATTCTCTCCGTAAGGTCCGAGTGTAGTGGGTGGGAGGTGTTGTCCATAATCGCTAGGAGTTTTGCTAGACTTCTCCTTTCTGACACCGCCGCCAGAGAGTCCAGCTCCACTCCCACCACGTTACTGGCCTTCTCTACCAGCTTGTCCAGTCCGTATGTATCCCTCACTCTTAAAAACAATTACATAAAAATTAGTAATTAACAAAAATGTTAGTGGACCAGCGGCACACACAATCATGTGTGCTTCAGGGACTGTGTTCCTTGCAGACTGTGTTGTCTATGTTGTAGGAACCAGAATATTGGTAGTAGAAAGAAACAACCCCTTTAGCGTGAGTGGGTGTTTTTTTTTGGGGGGGGGGGGGGTTGTTGCTCTAATTGAAAGTGTATATTGTGTTTTTATTATGTTTATTTAAAAAAAAACAAAAACAATGACCATGACAGTATATGATAATGAGGAACGACTGAAAGAAAGATAGAGTAAATATAGCATGAATCATGTTAAAAAAAAAAAGATAGCTGCTCACAATGGGCCATCTGTTTTTGCATTCTGTTGTCGCTGGGAAGAATACTGGAAAACCCCCTCAACCATCCATTTTTTAAAGGCCTACTGAAACCCACTACTACCCACCACACAGTCTGATAGTTTATACATCAATTATTAAATATTAACATTGCAACACATATCAATACGGCTTTTTTTAGTTTACTAAATTACAATTTTAAATTTCCCGAGAGTTTCGTCTCGGAAACGTCGTGTAATGATAACATGTACGCAGGACGTCACGTGTTTTTAGGAAGTATGAGCGCTACGCACACACACAGCTAAAAGTCGTCTGCTTTAACGGCATAATTACACAGTATTTTGGACATCTGTGTAGCTGAATCTTTTGCAATTTGTTCAATTAATATTGGAGAAGTCACAGTAGAAAGATGGAGTTGGGAAGCTTTAGCTTTTAGCCATACAAACACACGGTGATTCCTTGTTTAAAATTCCCGGAGCTGAAACTTTCCTATGGATCAGAGCGCGGTCAAGCAGACATGGATCCCAACCGAATGTCAACCAGGAGGTTTCGGTGAGAAAATTGTGGTTAAAAAGTCGCCACTTATCGGATATCAGCTGAGCTTGTGTCGTCCGTACAGCTGAGGTCGACACCCGTGAGACATGGCGTCAACCCACCCATGGACAAACCCCTTCGACTATTAGGTAATATTAAACTCACTAAAACACTAGCAACATAATAGAAAGATAAGGGATTTCCCAGAATTATCCTACTAAATGTGTTTAAAAACATCGGACTACGTCCCAATGCTATCGCGTTTTTTTTTTTCTAGTCTGTCGCTATTAATATCCTCAAACACAAATCTTTCATCCTCGCTCAAATTAATGGGGAAATTGTCGTTTTCTCGGTCCGAATAACTCTTTTTGTTGGAGGCTCCCATTAAAATCAATGGGTATATGTGAGGAGCCATCACACTTGCGACGTCATCGTCTGCGACTTCCGGTAAAGGTGAGGCTTTTTCAGGAAGTACCAAAAGTGGCGAACTTTATCGTCGATTTTCTCTACTAAATCCTTTCAGCAAAAATATGGCAATATCGCGAAGTGATCATGTATGACACATAGAATGGACCTGCTATCCCTGTTTAAATAAGTGAATCTAATTTCAGTAGGCCTTTAAGGTTAAGGTATAATTATAAATTTGTGGCACAAATGGCACATTTTTAAGTTGAATGTAAACAAAACATGTGATTTCCAAGAACACAACATCCTAAAACAATGTGGTACAGACATCATAAGGTCATCGTCCAGAAATAATTTCTGGCTGCACTGCTGGCATCAGCCCCAGGCGAGCTCTTGATTTGCATGCGACTCATGACTTATCCCTCTGAGGGCATGTAGATGCTTAATCTAATAAACTTGGCCCCGCAGACATCTTTAGGTAACGGCTTTGCTGTTCACGCCACTCACTCCATTTGAAAAAAATAAAAGACCTATATTCTGTTAAATAACTTCATTCACCAAACAACGGACAATGGCGCACAGTAAGAGCGATGTGTGTCCTTGTGCCACAAAACATGTTTTGTGTGCTTACTTAGAGAACAGAGTCATGTGTGAAAACATCACTTGTGATTTGGCTTTTTGTGTTCCACAACAGAGAGACTGTGACAGGGAGCTTTTTCTCACGTGGTCAAACTGGGTCGCAAGACACAGCAGAAATGGCCAGAAGGGAGCGTGAGCAGCATGGTCTGCCTCAGGTGGATTATACTCATTGGGCTAAAAGACACACAACAATAACCACAACCTCTGGGAAGTCAGGAAACTAAACACTATTTGTATTTGCAGCAGATATTTATGGCACACAGATTCATTAAATGAAAAAAAAAAAAAAACGGTAATAATGCACACATTTGATAACAGTTCTTGCACTGCATTATGGGGAGAGTTTCAACTATTATCAAGAATTAAATTAAAAGTTGTAAACATGAATTTGCATCTTTATAAATGTTTATTTTTAACTTAACAATTGTATACTAAATTATCAGTGTTCGTTATATCAAATTAACTGTGTTTGAGTAAACTACAGTTAAGCTAATTAATTACTATTTCAACCTATGCTATACAGCCAAAAGTATTCGGCCAGCCATCCAAATGATTAGAATCAGGTGTCTCACATTTGGCCTGGCCACAGGTGCATGAAATCCAGCACTTAAGGCATGGAGACGGTTTCTACAAACCCCATTTCCATATGAGTTGGGAAAATGTGTTAGATGTAAATATAAACAGAATACAATGATTTGCAAATCATTTTCAACCCATATTCAATTGAATGCACTACAAAGACAACATATTTGATGTTCAAACTCATAAACTTTATTTTGTTTTGCAAATAATAATTAACTTAGAATTTCATGGCTGCAACACATGACAAAGTAGTTGGGAAAGGGCATGTTCACCACTGTGTTACATCACCTTTTCTTTTAACAACACTCAATAAACGTTTGGGAACTGAGTAAACTAATTGTTGAAGCTTTGAAAGTGGAATTATTTTCCATTGTTGTTTTATGTAGAGCTTCAGTCGTTCAACAGTCCGGGGTCTGCTGTCGTATTTTACGCTTCTTAATGCGCCACACATTTTTGATGGGAGACAGGTCTGGACTGCAGGCGGACCAGAAAAGTACCCGCACTCTTTTTTTTACAAAGCCAAGCTGTTGTAACACTTGTCTTGCTGAAATAAGCAGGGGCGTCCATGATAACGTTGCTTGGATGACAACATATGTTATTCCAAAACCTGTATGGACCTTTCAGCATTAATGGTGCCTTCACAGATGTGTAAGTTACCCATGCCTTGGGCACTAATACACCCCCATACCATCACAAATGCTGGCTTTTAAGGTCTGTGCCTAAAACAATCCAAATGGTTATTTTCCTCTTTGTTCTGGAAGACACCACGTCCTCTGTTTCCAAATATAATATGTAATGTGGACTCGTCAGAACACAGAACACCTTTCCACTTTGCATCAGTCTGTCTTAGGTGATCTCCGGCCCAGCCAAGCCGGCGGCGTTTCAGGATATTGTTGATAAATGTGTTTGGCTTTGCTTAGTAGAGTTTTAACTTGCACTTCATCGGCGATCACTCGAGACGAGTACGATTGTCCTCCTGTCGGTGGGTCTGGTCATCTGTGGGTCCTCAGGTGGCTGTAAAGGCCGATCCTGGATCTGCAGACTTTATCGCAGTGGGGGCATGCGTGGGTGGTTGACTGGGTAGTGATTGTGGTGTGAGGAGCTGTTTTGGTGGTGGATCTCTCCTTTCTCTGTTGCCTCTTGGTTTCTACGGCACGGTGGAAGTCCTTCTCTCGGTGACTTGTGCCTTCATGGACCATCTTGCTCCACATTTTCCTCTGGTGGGCTACCTCCTCCCAGTTGCTGAGGCTGAAGTGACACTTTCTCAGGTGGATTTTGATGTTATCCTTGTACCTCTTCTTCTGCCCTCCTTTGATACGTTTTCCTTCCTTTAGCTGGCCATACAGCATTTGCTTTGGAAGGCGGTTGTCAGGCATGCGTATGACATGGCCTGTCCATCGCAGTTGATGTTGGATGATGGTTGGGGTGATGGTGGAGATGTTGGCTTCTTTCAGAACACTGATGTTTGTACGCCTCTCCTCCCAACCGATCCTGAGGACCTTCCGGAGACATCGTTGGTGGTACTGCTCCAGGGCCTTCAGATGTCTGCTGTAGGTGGTCCAGCTGTCGGCTCCATAGAGCAGTGTGGGCAGAACTACTGCTTGATAGACAAGTAGCTTTGTCTTAGTCTGGATGTCTCGGTTTTCAAAAACCCTCTTCCGCAGCCTGGTAAAGCCTGCACTGGCACACCCGATGTGGTGGTGAATCTCTGCGTCTATGACAGCTCTTGTAGAGAGAAGGCTGCCAAGGTAGGCGAATTGATCCACATTATCCAGGATGTTGTCTCCCACATGAATTGTGGGGGGTTTTGGGAGTGTGTCAGGAGCTGGTTGGTATAGGATTTGGGTCTTTTTTATGTTTATGTCAAGTCCCAGGCGTCTGTAGGCTCTGGCAAAGGCGTTTAAGATGTCCTGGAGGTCCGCTTCGGAGTGTGCAATTAGGGCATTGTCATCCGCATACTGGAGCTCCATGATGGAGGATGTGAACACCTTGCTTTTTGCCCTGAATCTGTTGATGTTAAATAGCCCTCCCTCAGTCCTGTATATGAGCTTGACTCCCTCAGGTAGGTTCTGGCTGGTGAGGTGGAGGATGGTGGAAATGAAGATGGCGAACAGGGTTGGTGCGATGATGCAGCCCTGCTTAACACCAGTGTCTACTTTGAAAAGAGGTGTCTCCAATCCACCATTGCCGACTACGGTTGCTGTCATGTCATCATGAAGTAGTCGCGAGATCTTTAGATGCTTGTCTGGGCATCCAATTTTGGAGAGAACACACCAGAGGGCAGTTCTTTTTATGGAGTCAAAGGCCTTTGTGAGGTCAATGAACACCATGTACAAATGTAAATGTTGCTCCCGACAATTTTCCTGCAGTTGACGAGCTCTAAAAATCATGTCGGAGGTCCCCCCGGCAGGACGAAAGCCACACTGCGATTTTGGTAGGGTGTTCTCTGACAGGGGCAGCAGCTGGTTGGCCAATATACGAGCCAGCACTTTGCCCGTTGTCGACAGGAGGGAGATACTCCTGTAGTTGCCACAGTCGGCCTTGTCTCCATTCTTAAAGATGGTAACAACCAGGGCATCCCTGAGCTCAGCCGGTATTTCCTCTTCATCCCAGATTTTACCCAGCAGGCTATGGATGTGACACAGGAGTTTTGGTCCTCCTTGCTTGAGGATTTCTGCAGGAATCCCATCTGGTCCAGAGGCCTTGTTGTTGCTCAGTTTCCTCACGGCATCCAGGACCTCATTTTCGGTTGGGGGGTGACCCAACTGCTCCATGATGGGACACTGAGGGATCTGGTTAATGGTTTCGAGCTCGACTGTGGTCTTTCGGTTCAGGAGTTCTTGGAGGTGTTCTTGCCATCTGGAACTGATACCAACATTGTCCTTCAGCAAGGTTTGTCCATCTTTGGAGCGGAGAGGGTTTAGGCCTCGATAGCAGGGCCCATACACGGCCTTGGTGGCGTTAAAGAAACCCCTGGTGTCTCCCGAGTCTGCAAGTCTCTGGATTTCCAGGGCCTTCTCCAACCACCACAAGTTCTTCAACTCTCGTACTCTGCTTTGGACAAGTGCCTTTGCCTTGGAGTGGGCCTCCCTTTTGGCCATGCAGCTGAAGTCATTTTGCCAAGTGCAGAAGGCTTTCCTTTTGGCGTCAATTAGATGTTGTATTTCGACATCGTTGTCGTCGAACCAGTCTTGATGTTTCCTGGGGGGGGGGGGGGGGGTTGGTTTAAGGTGAGTCCTTTCTTCAGGAGAACGCCTGTGCGTGGAATCTTATAGAGTGGGTAGGCTGGTGCACAGGCAGCCACCACACTGTCCTTGACAAAGGGAGGGCCAGGGTCCACTGTCATGGAGACCAAGACAATTGGGGACCCATATTTGCAGCAGCCTTCTTCCGCCTATGTGACCGTTGTGGAGCTTTCTCCGCTGCCATCATCCGCCCACTCCGCCGTTGAGGACTTTTTGGGCCGCTCTTCGTCTGGAACCTCACCCTCGACCTTACCGCCATGGTTGAACCTACCAGGAGCTTAACCTCCAGACGGCATCGCTCTCAGGTTCATTGGAACACGCAAGGCTCTCCACCACGACAAGGTGGCGACCCGAGGAGAACTTGCACTTACAGATGTAGCGAGCAACTGTAGTTACTGACAGTGGTTTTATGAAGTGTTCCTTGCAAAACATTGTATTACGTTTATATTTACATCTAACACAATTTCCGAACTCATATTGAAACGGGGTTTGTAAGTTAATTATTATTTGCAAAAAAATAAATAAAGTTTGAGTTTGAACATCAAATATCTTGTTTTTGAAGTGCATTCAATTGATTATGGGTTGACAACAGTGACGTGCAGTCAGAGGAGGCAGGTGAGGCGGGGCCATCATGGAAAGAAAAAAAATGTAAAAAGAAAAACTAAACATTAAATTGTTATATGTATCCAGTGATTATACAATAAAGTTATTTTCTCTTCATATTCACCAGTTTTAGATTATTTGTATTCAAAATCGCTGAATTTTCACATTTTCCGTTCAAATACAGAAAAGAGACTTGCGGTGAGTCACCAGCCAGTTGAGCCTCACCATATATTGCGCAATGACTCGGCTAACTGCTGGTTGCTGCGCAGTGAGACCGTATTGCTATATGAATTATATTATACATTTCTATGGTTTATTAGCTGAGGTATATAATGTACAGTGTATTTTGTCAACAACTGTATGTGTGTAACGTATTTCTTGTGCTGGGCAATCATAAAACGGCTGCGAAGACGCACTGGGTGAGGCCAGCAGTAATCATGCCTCCTGGTGGTAGAGGGCGCTAGTGATCCCAGAGATAATTCTTGCGACTACTTGGCTGCAGAAAAAGTGACAACAAGCAGCATCAGTTAGCAGCGATTGTTTATTTTTTCCTCTCGCCTGGCCTTTTAACATGGAGGATTCCATCCATCCATTTCTACCGCTTATTCCCTTTGGGATTGCGGGGCGCGTTGGTGCCTATCTCGGTTACAATCGGGCGGAAGGCGGGGTACATATCTGAAATAAAACAGTTTTCTAAACTGGACTTTCAATCGAAGCAGGAGGTAATAATTAAAGGAAGATCTCCATCGAGACAGAGAGACTTTTAAAACGGAAGAAAGATAAGGAAGACTTCGTAAACAAGTTATCAATGCTTTGGTTCAAAAGGAGCGGTGCATGGACTTAATTTATAAGTAAAGATAAGACCATTATAACGTTTTTATTAAATGTGCTTTTTTGTGTGCTACATTTGTATGTGTAAAGTTAAAGTTAAGTTAAAGTACCAATGATTGTCACACACACTACTGTGTGGTAAAATGTGTTCTCTGCATTTGACCCATTCCCTTGTTCACCCCCAGGAAGGTGAGGGGAACGGTGGGCAACAGCGACACCGCGCCCGGGAATAATTTTTGGTGATTTAACCCCCAATTCCAACCCTTTATGCTGAGTGACAAGCAGGGGAGAATGTTGGTATGAGCTTTTAAACATAACCCGTTAACTGCTGCCAATCAAATGGTGAATAAGATACTCTTTAGGGTTCATATGTTTATGAATCTGACTGTGATGAAGTCAGTGCCTCACCAGCCATGAACCTCACCCCACGTCACTGGTTTAAAATGATTTGCAAATCACTGTATTCCGTTTATATTTACATCTATAACAATTTCATAACTCATATGGTAACGGGGTTTGTGTATATATATATATATATATATATATATATATATATATATATATATATATATATATACACACACACATATATATATATATATATATATATATATATATATACCCCGTTTCCATATGAATTGGGATATTGTGTTAGATGTAAAAATAAACGAAATACAATGATTTCCAAATCCTTTTCAACTCATATTCAGTTGAATGCACTACAAAGACAACATATTTGATGATCAAACTCATAAACTTTCTTTTTTTTTTTTTTTGCAAATAATAATTAACTTAGAATTTCATGGCTGCAACACGTCAATCATCAATCAATCACTGTGTATTTATATAGCCCCAAATCACAAATGTCTCAAAGGACTGCACAAATCATTACGACTACAACATCCTCGGAAGAACCCACAAAAGGGCAAGGAAAACTCACACCCAGTGGGCAGGGAGAATTCACATCCAGTGGGACGCCAGTGACAATGCTGACTATGAGAAACCTCGGAGAGGACCTTAGATGTGGGCAACCCCCCCCCCCCCCTTCCCTCTACGTGACAAAGTAGTTGGGAAAGGGCATGTTCACCACTGTGTTACATCACCTTTTTTTTTCAACAACACTCAATAAACGTTTGGGAACTGAGGAAACTAATTGTTGAAGCTTTCAAAGTGGAATTATTTCCCATTCTTGTTTTATGTAGAGCTTCAGTCGTTCAACAGTCCGGGGTCTCCGTAGTCGTATTTTACGCTTCATAATGCGCCATACATATTCGATGGGAGACTTGTCTGGACTGCAGGCGGGCCAGGAAAGTATCTGCACTCTTTTACTACAAAGCCACGCTGTTGTAACACGTGGCTTGGCATTGTTTTGCTGAAATAAGCAGGGGCGTCCATGATAGCCTTGCTTGGATGACAAAATATGTTGCTCCAAAACCGGTATGGACCTTTCAGCATTAATGGTGCCTTCACAGATGTCTAAGTTACCCATGCCTTGGGCACTAATACACCCCCATACCATCACAGATGCGGGGTTTTGAACTTTGCGCCGATAACAATCCGGATGGTTATTTTCCTGTTTGTTCCAGAGGACACAACGTCCACAGTTTCCAAATATAATTTGAAATGTGGAATCGTCAGACAACATAACCTTTTTCCACTTTGCATCAGTCCATCTTAGATGATCTCGGGCCCAGTGAATAAAATAGAATAGAACGTACTTTATTGATCCCTGGGAGAAAATCAGCACCACAGTTCGCTCACAATAAACAATAATAATAATAAATAATATATGACATATATTATATACATAATATATGAATACAAGAAGCCGGCGGTGTTCCTGGGTGTTGTTGATGAATGGCTTTCGCTTTGTATAGTGGAGTTTTAACTTGCACTTACAGAATGTAGTGACCAACTGTAGTTACTGACAGTGGTTTTATGAAGTGTTCCTGAGCCCATGTGGTGATATCCTTTACACACTGATGTCGGTTTTTGATCCAGTACCGCCTGAAGGATCAAAGGTCCGTAACATCATCGCTTACGTGCAGTGATATCTACAGATTCTCTGAACCTTTTGATTATTTTACGGACCGTAGATGGTAAAATCCCTAAATTCCTTGCAATAGCTCGTTGAGAAATGTTGTTCTAAAACTGTTCGACAATTTGCTTGCAAATTGGTGACCCTCGCCCCATTCTTGTGTGTGAATTACTTAGCATTTCATGGAAGCTGCTCTTATACCCAGTTATGGCACCCAACTTTTACCAATTAGCCTGCACACCTGTGGGATGTTCCAAATAAGTGTTTGATGAGCATTCCTCAACTTTATCAGTATTTATTGCCACATTTCCCAACTTCTTTGTCACGTGTTGCTGGCATCAAATTCTAAAGTTAATGATTATTTGCAAAAAAAATAAAAAAATGTTTATCAGTTTGAACATCAAATATGTTGTCTTTGTAGCATATTCAACTGAATATGGGTTGAAAATCAATCAATCAATCAATCAATGTTTACTTATATAGCCCTAAATCACTAGTGTCTCAAAGGGCTGCACAAACCACCACGACATCCTCGGTAGGCCCACATAAGGGCAGGGAAAACTCACACCCAGTGGGACATCGGTGACAATAATGATCCAGTGGGACGTCTGTGACAATAATGATTATGAGAACCTTAGAGAGGAGGAAAGCAATGGATGTCGAGCGGGTCTAACATGATACTGTGAAAGTTCAATCCACAATGGATCAAACACAGTCGCGAGAGTCCAGTCCAAAGCGGGTCCAACTCAGCAGCGAGAGTCCCGTTCACAGCGGAGCCAGCAGGAAACCATCCCAAGCGGAGGCGGATCAGCAGCGCAGAGATGTCGAGGCGGATCAGCAGCGCAGAGATGTCCCCAGCCGATACACAGGCAAGCAGTACATGGCCACCGGATCGGACCGGACCCCCTCCACAGGGGAGAGTGGGACATAGAAGAAAAAGAAAAGAAACAGCAGATCAACTGGTCTAAAAAGGGAGTCTATTTAAAGGCTACAGTATACAAATGAGTTTTAAGGTGAGACTTAAATGCTTCTACTGAGGTGGCATCTCGAACTGTTACCGGGAGGGCATTCCAGAGTACTGGAGCCCGAACGGAAAACGCTCTATAGCCCGCAGACTTTTTTTGGGCTTTGGGAATCACTAACAAGCCGGAGTCCTTTGAACGCAGATTTCTTGCCGGGACATATGGTACAATACAATCGGCAAGATAGGATGGAGCTAGACCGTGTAGTATTTTATACGTAAGTAGTAAAACCTTAAAGTCACGTCTTAAGTGCACAGGAAGCCAGTGCAGGTGAGCCAGTACAGGCGTAATGTGATCAAACTTTCTTGTTCTTGTCAAAAGTCTAGCAGCCGCATTTTGTACCAACTGTAATCTTTTAATGCTAGACATGGGGAGACCCGAAAATAATACGTTACAGTAGTCGAGGCGAGACGTAACAAACGCATGGATAATGATCTCAGCGTCTTTAGTGGACAGAATGGAGCGAATTTTAGCGATATTACGGAGATGAAAGAAGGCCGTTTTAGTAACGCTTTTAATGTGTGCCTCAAAGGAGAGAGTTGGGTCGAAGATAATACCCAGATTCTTTACCGTGTCGCCTTGTTTAATTGTTTGGTTGTCAAATGTTAGAGTTGTATTATTAAATAGAGTTCGGTGTCTAGCAGGACCGATAATCAGCATTTCCGTTTTTTTGGCGTTGAGTTGCAAAAAGTTAGCGGACATCCATTGTTTAATTTCATTAAGACACGCCTCCAGCTGACTACAATCCGGCGTGTTGGTCAGCTTTAGGGGCATGTAGAGTTGGGTGTCATCAGCATAACAGTGAAAGCTAACACCGTATTTGCGTATGATGTCACCTAGCGGCAGCATGTAGATGCTGAAGAGTGCAGGGCCAAGGACCGAACCCTGGGGAACTCCACACGTTACCTTAACGTAGTCCGAGGTCACATTGTTATGGGAGACACACTGCATCCTATCAGTAAGATAAGAGTTAAACCAAGACAGGGCTAAGTCTGACATACCAATTCGTGTTTTGATACGTTCTAATAAAATATTATGATCGACGGTATCGAAAGCAGCGCTAAGATCGAGGAGCAGCAACATAGATGACGCATCAGAATCTATCGTTAGCAATAGATCATTAGTCATTTTTGCGAGGGCTGTCTCCGTCGAGTGATTTGCCCTGAAACCGGATTGAAAGGTTTCACATAGATTGTTAGACGCTAAGTGTTCATTTAACTGCTCCGCAACAATTTTTTCGAGGATTTTTGAAATAAAGGGAAGGTGAGACACCGGTCGGTAGTTTACCATGAGGTCAGGATCGAGGTTAGGTCTTTTAAGAAGAGGATGAATAACCGCTTTTTTGAATGCTAGGGGAACAGTGCCCGAGGAAAGTGATAAGTTTATAATATTTAGCACTGATGGACCTAATAATACAAAGAGCTCCTTGATCAGTTTCCCAGGAAGAGGGTCAAGTAAACATGTTGTTTGTTTTATTCCATTTACACGTTGTAACAATTCCTCTAATGTTATTTCCTCAAAACGAGAGAAACTATTTTGGAGGGCAGTATCCGCCGTATATACAATCGTGTCAGTGTTAATAGAACCCCGTTGTAGCTGGGACGCATTGTCTTTAATCTCCTTTCTAATGACTTCAATTTTCTTACTAAAGAATTGCATAAAGTCATCAGCTGAGTGGGTGGAGCTACTGGAAGGAGTCCCTTGTTGGGTTAGCGATGCTACCGTACTAAACAAAAATTTAGGATCGTTTTTATTACGGTGGATGAGATTTGAGTAATAATTAGCTTTAGCTAAGGTAAGCATGCGTTTATAAGTTATTAAACCATCACTAAATGCTTGATGGTGCACCTCAAGTTTAGTCGTGCGCCATTTGCGTTCCAGCTTTCTGCATAATAATTTCTGAGCTCTAGTTTCTTCTGTAAACCACGGGGTGCGCTTTTTTGGAGCCTTTTTTAACTTTAGCGGTGCTATGTTATCAATGGTTTCGCGCAGGGCGTCGTTAAAGTTGTTAGTGAGGTTATCAATAGAGCCCACATACTTTGGGAATGGTGCCATTACCGAGGGCAGTAGGTCAGCAAGAGTTGTCGTTGTGGCCGTATTAATGTTGCGGCTGCTATAGCAGTTATTATTGTTATTAGTTTGACGAACATGCGTCTGAACCTCGAATTTTATAAGGTAATGATCGGACAATACTTTAGTATACGGGAGTATCGTAACTTTGGAAGCGGTGATACCCCTGACAAGCACTAGGTCTATCGTATTACCGTTGCGATGCGTGGGTTCATTTATTATTTGTGTGAGACCACAGCTATCAATTATAGTCTGGAGCGCTACGCACGGTGGGTCCGATGGGGTATTCATATGGATATTAAAGTCCCCCATTATTATTATATTATCGGCGTGTGTCACTAGATCAGCAACGAACTCTGAGAATTCATTGATAAAGTCCGAACAGGGCCCTGGGGGGCGGTAGATAACAGCCAGGTGTAGAGGCAGCGGTGTGACAGACCTCATAGTAAGCACCTCAAACGATTTATATTTATTATTTATGTTAGGACTAAGGTTAAAGTTTTCGTTGTATATTAGTGCGACCCCCCCACCCCTTTTAAGCGGACGGGCAATATGCGCATGTGTAAAGTTAGGAGGACATGCCTCATTTAGCGCAAAAAAGTCGTTTGGTTTAAGCTAGGTTTCACCGAGACCGATGACGTTAAGATTGTTGTCTCTGATGATATCATTAACTAACAACGTTTTGGGAGACAATGATCTTATGTTTAAAAAACCTATATTATAGGTAGTGGGCTGTTTTAGGGAATTTTTGATCAAATTATCCGTAGTAGCAATATTAATAATGTTGTGTTTATTATGCCCAGTGCATTCAGTATAATTACGACCATATCTAGGAATTGATACGACGGGAATGTTCCGATTGTTTGATTGTTGCTTTGATAAACTGCACGCATCATGGTTAGCCTCCTCAGTAACGGGGATTTTCCGATTGTTTGTTTGTTGCTTTGATAAACTGCACGCATCATAGTTAGCCACCTCAGTAAAACACATGTCCAACTCTGAAACACTCAAAGCAGAAAAAACTTGTTCTAATTTAACTGACTCCTTACCCAGACCAGTAGTCTCGCATCCTTTATTTAAATTCGTCTTCAGGGTGGAGGGAAGTGGTGTTCTGTGGGGATTAGCCTTCTGCTTTGTTTTTAGCCCCGCTCGACATCCGCGTTTCCGATCACACCGCTGGCGTCTGCTCCGTAGACGGCCCCCGCTGCTACTAGACTCCGCTGTTTCACAGGCCGCTGGATGTAGCCGCCGACGTATCCCCATGCTAGTTAGCATGTTTAGCACGCCCGCGTCTATCAGTCCAAAACGGCCCAATATGTCCATATCCAGAAGTGTCTGGCGGTCGTACGTGATCACGGAGTGACCACGATGCGAGCCAGCCATGAAGTCTGCAGAACTGTCCGGCATTTCCGCCAAATGTTCCATCTTTAGCAAGAGCACCGCAGTGTCGCAGCCCGTCCGGGCGCCGCCATCTTGCATCTTGATTTGCAAATGATTTGCAAATCATTGTATTCCGTTTATATTTACATCTAACACAATCTCCCAACTCATATGGAAACGCGGTTTGTATATATCCATCCATTTTCTACCGCTTGTCACTTTTGGGGTCGCTGGAGCCTATCTCAGCTGCATTCGGGCGGCAGGTGGGGTACACCCTGGACAAGTCGCCACCTCATATAAATATATATGTATATATATATATATATATATATATATATATATATATATATATATATATATATATATATATATATATATATATATATATATATATATATATATATACATACATATATAACGGACATGTATATTTAACATTTAGATAGAACTTGTGATGAAAATTACCCAAATATGAAGAAAAGTTTGTTTGAAATATATCTGCTTGAAAAGTGTGACTGATTTTTTTACATTTGGCACCCTATACACTAGAGATGCGTGGTTTGCAGTCTCATCCGCGGAGTCCGCGGATAAACTGCGGGTCGGGCGGGTAACATGACGAAAAAATAGATTTTGATTAGATTCGGGCGGGTGGCGGTTGAATCATCTGGAAATATTTGATATACATGGTTCTGGGATCGGTATCCTTTGCCATTCAAAGAGCCATTTAAGACCCGTGTCACAAAGCAAAGAAGTCAATAGGAGACGCTAATATTCTCTAGAATGACTACCGGCAGTCACCCAGATAATAAGTATTAGGGCATGCTATGAAGTCATTGACTTTCTCGCCCTCTACAGCATGTACGTTCTGCTTGTCAGTCCAGCAACATGTTGCGTGTGGCTTTCACATCAACACGCACATGACTGCAAGGCATACTGGGTGACAGAGTACACTAATGGTTGTGATATAAACAATTTTAACACTCTTAGTAATATGCGCCACGCTGTGAAGTCACACCAAACAAGATTGGCAAACACATTTCGGGAGGACATCCTCCCAGTAACCCAACATAAATGCAACACAACAAATACCCAGAATCCCTTGTATCCATTACATTACCTGACTATTTTATACACCCCGCTAGCAGCAAACCCTGCCCCCCCACCCCCGCCTCGTGCGTCGGTAAGGTGGGCGGGGTTGGGGGCGCGGGGTTGTAAGATATATTCAGGAAGTCTCACGGATACAAGGGATTCTGGGTATTCGTTATGTTGCGTTTATGTTGTGTTACTGGGAGGATATCCTCCCGAAATGTTTGTCAATCTTGTTTGGTGTGGCTTCACAGCGTGGCGCATATTAGTAAGTGTTAAAGTTGTTTATATCACGACCATCAGTATACTCTGTCACCCAGTATGCCTTTCAATCTTATACGTGTGATCGCGGAAGCTGCACACAACATGTTGCCAGACTGACAATCGGTGTGTACATGTTGGCAATAACTTCACAGCACGCCCATGTCCTTGTCATCAGGATGAATGCCAATTGGATAATTGCGAGAACTTTAGCGGATCCAATTGTCTTCGTTACTCTGTGAAACGGGTTTAAACAGCTCTGTGAGTGGTGAAGGTGGCCAACCTCTGATGTATTTCAGCGGGCGGGTGGCGGGCGGATGCGTTTCTGATAAAATTTTGGTTTGGGTGAACGGCGGGTGGATGACGACTTTGGTGACACGGTTGCGGATGATATAATTGCCTATCCGCGCATCTCTATTATACACATCTATACATCTCTACCCTTTTAGCATAAAAACTGTGCTTTGTCCATACAGTATGTTAATTTTTGAAAATCTCCATCTCATAAATATGTCACATAATGATAACCTGAACTTCACTGATATAATACAAGCTATTTTAATGCATCAATTGTATCTTATCCACCTCATATCGTATATGTAGCAAGCACACTTGGGTTTTTTGTGCATTGAAAATGCATGTTTAAAGATACTGTACACATGAAATGATAAATATGTTCTATTATGTATTTCCCCTCCCAGAACCCTGGAACCACCACGGATGTGAAGTCTTTCTTTTTTCTGTTTTTCTTCATGAATAACGCTCACCGAGAGGTTCTCGAGAGTGTTAAACAATTACATTTGCATCAAACATGCCGCACACACACCAGTGTGCCCTGGCCAGTAGCAAGTAACACAGCTCAGGAGAGAACATTAAGCGTGACATTTCACTTGCATTTCAAAGTAATGCCGTGTCACCCGTGTTACCCTGACCCACACTGCAGGGACCCCCATCCAAGCTGGTATAAAATTGTACTATCCTCCCTCATCTTTTTAAGTGTCAACCCTCTGTCTTCGTTTGGTACTTAAAATTTGAAAAAGTGGGTATATGAGAATAAAGTGACTGTAGCGGTGTGATAATGACACCCATTGAAGGACAAGCTGCGCTGGGGGAAGTCACCCTGGGTGGGGAGTGTATGTGCATGTGTGTGAGAGAGTGGAGAAGAGAGTGGGGGTGTGCAGCGTTGCGACTCCATGTGTGTACAAGAAAGAGATTTAAGTAGAGAGGGAGAGCTGAGCAAGCAGCGGAGATTGGGAGAGTAACTGTGAGCTGCAGGGTCGAGGAGAAAGCAGCAGCAGCCCGTCTTTCTTAATCTGTCGCCTCTCGGATCTCCCCGAGCTGAGCGCAGCTGTCGGGCTGCTGCTGCTGCTTGCTTACTACGGGTGGATTCTGCGGTCCCGTACACAGCCCACTTTGCCGAACAGCTTCACGCAAAGTCTCCTCATTTGCCTGCACGTGGTTGAAGGTTTGACGCACTGGACGTGAAACACCCATGATCCCCAGCCAGCACACCCTCTCACTAAGGTAGGCACACAAGTCTTTGTATCATTCACCAACTTTGCTTTTTCATCTGACGAACCATGTTTATTCAGGGGAAAAAAAGATCAGCAAAGGAACTTTCCCAGGGTTAGGTTGCATTGTTCATTGGCTGTGATTTGACCTTTAGTCGTGCACAAAAACGTTCCTATGGACTCTTTTCTCTTATTAACTGACCACTCTGCTTGTGTGTCCATACAGTTAATGCTTCTTTTGCCTCAACGGCGGTTTTCAGATTATTGTCAAGTGGCGCTCAGAGATTAGAATGAGTTGCTATCTATGAGATATGCTTGTTGAAAAGGTTGAGAGGGTGCATGCCACAATCTGAGCCCTGCAGGTGACAGCTAGTTCTAAGAATTGACGGTGTGGATTATATGATCTCCTGCATTCAAGGGATGAAGCGGTGGATGTTTAACACAACATATGTGATGTTCGGAGTTCAATGAGGCATCAGAAGAATCCACATTCAGTCTATACTTTCTTTGAAATGGTAATCAACGGGCAACAAAGTGCTCTCCATCTCCTTCCACAGGAGTGTGAATATGCTTCCAATTAGGATTTCTCGACACAAATAGGGCTATTCAAATGTCGCGGTATATGATTACATTTGAAAGAAGTGGAGCACTTAAAGGTTTTACATGACAACATTGTTTATGTCACAACACTTTCTGAATAGACCACTCTGGTGATAAAGGGAAGGGAAAAAAATCTCTTCCAACGGGTAGATCTTTGTGCTGCACTAAGTCCCCGTGCAGGGCAGTCGTTCATCTAAACCAGGGGGCGGCAACCTTTACCACTCAAAGAGCCATATCGACCCGTTTCACAAAATACGGAAGACAATGGGAGCCGCAATTATTCTCGCCAATATCTGCTGGTGGTCACCCAGATGACAAGAATAAGGGCATGCTATGAAGCCATTGCCTTAAACACCTTCTACAACATGTACAAACTGCTTGCCAGTCCAGCAACATGTTGTGAGAGGCTTCCGCAGATGCGCGCACACGACAACTTGAACACTCCTACTAATATGCGCCACATTGTGAACCCACACAAAAGAAGAATGACAAACACATTTCAGGAGAAAATCCTCACAGTAACACAACATAAACGCAACACAACACATACCCAGAATCCTTTGCATCCATGACAATTCCTGACTATGTTATACCCTCGCGAGCACCAAACCCCGCCCACCTCAACCACGCGTCGGCATGCAAATAGCATTCCGTGTATGGCGGGCGTGATGATGTTCAAGAGGACGCAAATAGCATTCCGTTAATGGCGGGCGCGATGGTGTTCAGAAGACGTTAAGAGTGATATCATCACGGCACGCCCTTAATATTGTAGTCCGAGTGAAAATTGGAGAACGTTGACTCAGGGTGATGTCCGGGAGAGGCATTGATTTCCGGAATCTCCCCGCAACAATCTGGGGGGTCGGCAATTGTGCAGCTGAGCCACATCAGAGTTGCCAAAGAGCCGCATGCGGCTCCGGAGCCGCGGGTTGCCGACCGCTGATCCAAACCATTTGACTTACGACAAAAGACCAGAATGATTGTGGATAAGGGTGAGAACGATCAATCATGATGAAGACCTACTGTATTTTTGCCAACATTCATACCACTATCACTAATCGTATGGAATAATTATGGCAGCTTTTTTTCATAGTCGCCGGCTGTACCTCAAGAGACAATGGTACCTACTACAAGGGAGAAAAGAGGTTATTGATGTACATCAATGAGGATAAGAGCCTCAATCCCCGTGCGGCACACACCGCTTAGTGTTAATACACTTTGCACTGTAAGATTTTTATAGTGTCAGCATTAGTCTCACTGTCAATCATAATGTCTTGTGACATATGCTGCCCATCCGTCCAGAATGTATTTATGGCAGTGGCGATTATTGTACAGTGCAAGAAAAAGCTAAGCTTCCCCCAAAATGTATATATATATATAAAAAAATAAGTGGTTGAATATATACTTTTATGTTTACATGTCATTGACTAATTAATATGTGTTAGAATGCGTTCTAACTTTTGTTCAGATTCAGATACTTTTGCAACAGCTGATACATCTCTCTTTGCATTTAACGTGGTAAGGTCACAGTGCATTAAACAGTGTTAGATAGATAGATAGATAGATAGATAGATAGATAGATAGATAGATAGATAGATAGATAGATAGATAGATAGATAGATAGATAGATAGATAGATAGATAGATAGATAGATAGATAGATAGATAGATAGATGGATAGATAGATAGATAGATAGATAGATAGATAGATAGATAGATAGATGGATAGATAGATAGATAGATGGATAGCACTTTATTGATTCCTTCAGGAGAGTTCCCTCGGGAAAATTACAATTCCAGCAGCAGTGTACAGAATTGAGATATAATTCAAAGAGTAAATAATGGGGGTATAAATGGAAATAAAAATACATTATATTACAATGACAATAAAATAAAAAGCAACAATAAGAATAAAAATATAACAGTAAAAATAAGAATATAACAGGAGAAACTAGGCAGCAGTGACCATATTATGAACATGTATTGCACTGTTATTGCACGGTTTTTGTTGCAGTTTATTTCAAAATTGTTATTGTTTTGCATCCCCTGTCATCCTAGTACCTGATCCCCTACTACTACCCCCCCCCCACCCCAAAAAAGAGGAGGTGTACAGTCTGATGGCATGTGAGACAAAGGAGTTTTTTAGTCTATTAGTCTAGTGTTGATGATATGCGTCTATCGACTTCAATGGGGGAGCATAGAGTGGGTTTTTACACTTAGATCAGTGGTTCTTAAGCAGGGTTCGATCAAACCCTAGGGGTTCGGCGAGTCGACCTCAGGGGTTTCGGCGGAGATCAAAACACACCCGACTGTTCGTGTAAATACAAACTTGTGGGCATATTACAGATATGGCAACAGCTGACTGATTTGCAGGTGTTTAATTTGTTATGCACTGTCTTAGTTTTGTTGTTTGAACAAGGTGATGTTCATGCACGGTTGATTTTCTGCACCAGTAAACAAAAAACATGGTAACTTTTTAGTATGGGGAACATATTCACCATTAATTAGTTGCTTATTACCATGCAAATTAGTAACCTATATAAAATCTCTTAAGTAGTCATTGAGTATTAATTAATGCCTTTTTCGTCATGGCCTTATTATAACCCTAACCCTCTAACCCTGACCCTAACCCTAACCAAATAACTCTAAATTAAGTCTTTGTTACTTAGAATATATTCCCCTATACTAAAGTGTTACAAAAACATACAACTTTGTCTTGAATTTGAAAAAAAACAAAAACGTTATTTTTCACATAAGATATAATATAATATGAAACTGGTGGGGTCCAGTACCTCCAACAAGGTTAAGAACCACTGACTTAGATAGATAGATAGATAGATAGATAGATAGATAGATAGATAGATAGATAGATAGATGGATAGATAAATTAATATTACTATCTATCTTAGATAATGGGGCGGCGTGGCGCAGTGGGAAAGTGGCCGTGCGCAACCCGAGCGTCCCTGGTTCAATTCCCACCTAGTACCAACCTCGTCATGTCCGTTGTGTCCTGAGCAAGACACTTCACCCCTTGCTCCTGATGGGTGCTGGTTGGCGCCTTGCATGGCAGCTCCCTCCATCAGTGTGTGAATGTGTGTGTGAATGGGTAAATGTGGAAGTAGTGTCAAAAGCGCTTTGAGTACCTTGAAGGTAGAAAAGCGCTATACAAGTACAACCCATTTATCATTTATAATTGCTTGGCTTTGTCCAGCCCACGGACGCCAAGCATCTCTAGAAGTGAATGGAAAGTGGTCTTGGCCTCCAGTTGGCCTGAACGCAGATGCTCCGTATGAAGCTGAATCCCTTTTTCGATTGACAGGAAAATGAGCTTGTCAGCAATATTCAAATATAAACCTCTGCCAGATCGTTTTTTCAAGTTACATTCCTTTGAGTTGATATGGAGAACTTTACAATTCTCTCAGTGATGCTTCTTTATAATATCTGCCATTTTTTTTTTAAATCTTCTTTCTGTAATTGGAGACTGTACTTGTGTTAAGATAGCAGCCGAAAATGAGCCTCCCCTACTTGAAAGACCAGCAGCCGCCACTGTTTTATGAGCACCCTGTACCACACAAAAGCATAATTCCTTACATACCACTGGTGCCAACTGGATTCAAGTGAAGGACTGAAGCTTAGCACAAGATGCATACAGATCAGGTCCAAACTTTTCACAAGATTTTATTAACAATAAATGCTGGACAGACAAGACCAAGGCAGGTTGAAGTATCACATCTCTCTGCATTTGTAGAGGGTATATAACTAACACACACGAAATGTGTGCTACCGCCTGTAATAATGATGGAAACCATATCCAATATTCCACATGGGAGACAAAGATTTGATAGTCCTGCTGCCGGCAGAAATTTGGTACTCGCTTCTGTTTGACAAATGTGTTTTCAATTCCCCCAATGAAGACCACAAAACCCTGAACAATAAAAGACATGTATTAGCCGGGCTTCTCTTCATATTTTACTGAGAGAGAGCAGGCATCAGAATTCATTGGTCTGCTCGGAACTGGAAATGGCACATAATGATTGACACATATTTTAATATAAAGGGAAAATTGATTCAAAACAAGCACTCTGCTTTACTACTTGCCACAAAAACAAAAGCAACCAACGCTAAGAAAAATGAATATTTTAATTATGGATATTTATTTAGGATGAAAACAATTTGATAAAATATTCACAACACTCGAACGGTGAATACATTTATGCTCCTGCGAAAATGTTGTGGACGATAAAATCCTAGTTGGTTTTCATTAATTCAGCAAGTGAACACCGTGCTCTCTGCACGCACTGACACTGCATGATTCATTATTAAATCGTGTTATTCATGCAGTGTAGTGATACAACACAGTTAGTATTACTGCTAGACAGTACAGATGTGTGGACAGCAGTTTTCTCATCTTTGTGCAAAGGGCAGGCTTTTTGCAGTGTGCAATCATGGTAATGGAACAGTTTAATTGCCTCATAGCATTGAATGATCAAGGTCATTCTTTATCAGATCACTGCGCATTTCCTGCAAGTCTTCTGGATAACATGCCTTACTTTGCCCCCGACTATTGGTTTTGATTGTGTATGCGTGTACAGGCCATTTTGCTGAAGAGCGAGGTTGAAGAGAAATTGCAAGAGCTAATTAATTTGTGTGGTTAGGGACTATACCAACTTGATAAGGATGTGGATTTTTTATTTATTTATTTTTTCTTTTCTTTTTGCATTTTATGTCCATATTAGCACACCATGTATCCTGTTTAGGAACACAGGGAGAAAAACCGACTTCCATTCCAGTTGATTTAGTTTGACAGATGGGCGACTTGGGCGTATTACCTGTCAGTCATAAGCCTGACACGTTTCAACCAAGCGGTATTGTTAAGTTTTGTGCAGAATGTAGACAGCGTGAAATCATAGCGGTAAGACAGCATGTATTGTAACTTGCCAGTTGATTAATCATTGCCCCTAAAGGTGACACAAAAAAGTGTGATGTGCTGATGTCTGAACACAAGTAAGCAGAAAGCAAATAGCTTTTCTGTCTCTTCCACTCTGACATTCAAGTAGAACACAGAAGTGTCTGTCATCTTACCAAAGGGCAGCAGAGTGACTACCTTCACCTTACAGCAGTTTTACAACCTTTTCTGAGCCAGGCAAATTTTTTTCATTGAAAAAATCCTGAGGCACACCTCCAGTAGGAAACATTAAAAAATGAAACTCAGCAGCCGATATTGACAGTAAGAATTCATTCTTGCAAATGTTGGATATGAATTCAAACCATGACCAAGCATGCATCATTAAAGCTCTTGTCTCAAAGTAGGTGTGCTGTCACGACCTATCACATCACGCTGTGACTTATTTAAAGTTTTTTTTTGGTGTTTTCCTGTGTGTAGTGTTTTAGTTCTTGTCTTGCACTCCTATTTTGGTGTTGATTCTCATGTTATGTACAGATGGACTTTGTGGATGCCGTCTGCTCCATACGCTGTAAGTTTTTGCTGTTGCCCAGCATTCTGTTTTTGTTTAATTTGCAGCCAGTTCAGTTTTAGTTTGGTCTTGCATAGCCAACCCACAGCTTCAATGCCATTTGTTTATTTTAGGTTTAAGCATGAGATACGTTTTTACCTGCACGCAGCCTCCCGCTGTCGTCTGCATATTGTGTTCGGGGGGGGGGGGCGTGGTTGGGGCGGGGGGCGAGTGGTTAAGAGGGGTGGCGTATGATTCACCAACTCGAGAATTTAATATATATTTCACATATATATATATATATATATATATATATATATATATATGTATGTATGAAATAATTGACTTTAAGTGAATTCTAGCTATATATATATATATACATTTATTTTTTTATTTTATTATATACAGTATATAAATACAATAAATAGTTGAATTTCCGACGGCACCTATCAAATACACAGTAATAAAAACACAGTTGTTCTACTAACTGTACTGTGCTTTCTGGTTACTAAAAAACAACATCAACACTTACCTTTCACTATTTGAGTAACCTTTGTTCTGCCATTTGCGTATTGGCGAGCGATCTCCGAATCCAGGAACATATCCTTTACGGATTTGTTGTAGACATCCGCAAATGAGAACGGGATGTTGCTTCCAGCTATCAACATAGCCATCCATCTTTGTCTCAGCATGAGATACACCATCGGGTCTCCAAATTGCAAGATGGGCCATAATACTGGGTTGTGAACGATGCTGCGCTGCGGACGCTTTGTGCTTTGCTGACTGACCGTTCATGGCTGAATATCCGTTCGGCCGCCGTGTTCAATGGAGAAGTCTGTTCTACAAAATTTACAGGCAACATACCCCTTCCCCTTCGAACTCTCCTGGATAAACTGAAATTCTTGTTTTCAATCGTTCTGGAACTTGCAAGCGTATTTCTTCATTTTGCTCGTCAAAGGTGTAATATATAGGGTTGGAGTCAATAACCAGGCGACGTGATGAAGTTACGTCTCTTTACTGTGGGCTTCAGAACAGACATTATATTCTATGTACAGTAGATGGCAGTATTGTCCTGTTTAAGAGGGTCACAACATTGAGTCAGGTTCTCATGGAACTGGAGTGGGCGTGGCCCACAGCTCCGTCTGAATTTCGAGAGATTTTCGGGTGAAAATTTGTCCCGGGATGTTTTCGGGAGAGGCGCTGAATTTCGGGAGTCTCCCGGAAAATCCGGAAGGGTTGGCAAGTATGGTATGAATGTGAGTGTGAATGTTGTCTGTCTATCGGGGTTGGCCGCGCGATGAGGTGGCGACTTGTCCAGGGTTTGCACCGCCTTCCGCCCGACTGTAGCTAAAATAGGCACCAGCCCCCCCGCGACCCCAAAGGGAATAAGCGGTAGAAAATATATGGCTGGATGGATAACAGCTGCAGCAGAAAATATATATTATAAACAAAGAGAAGCAGCTAACATAGAAGGTGTCAGGTAATAGACATCATCTATTGCTGTACGGCGAGTGATTATACAGCTGGGTGGAGTGTGGAATGAAGGAGTTCTTGAATCGAACACTGTTGGATCGTAGCTGAAGGAGCCTGTTGGAGTATGAGCTCCGCTGTCCTCAATTGTCTGGTGGAGTGGGTAGCCAGGATTGTCCATGATGGCCAGCAGTTTGTCCAGTGTCTTCCTGTCCCTCACTGACACAAACGCCTACAACTGCGTGCCAATAATTTGGCCGGCTTTCCTGATCAGTTCATCAATCCGGTTTAAGTCCCTTTTGCTGGTGCTGCTGCCTTAACAAACCACTGCAAAGTACAGGTCACTGGCCACAACAGACTGATAAAAGATCTCCAACAGCTTGCTGTACACATTAAAGCGGAACATTATCACCAGACCTATGTAAGCGTCAATATATACCTTGATGGTGCAGAAAAAAGACCATATATATTTTTTAACCGAGTTCCGAATTCTAAATGGGTGAATTTTGGCGAATTAAACGCCTTTCTGTTTATCGCTCTTTTTCCGATAACATCAGAACGTGACGTCTCCGAGGTAATACAGCCGCCATTTTCATTTTCAACCCATTACAAACACCGGGTCTCAGTTCTGTTATTTTCCGTTTTTTTGACTATTTTTTGGAACTTTGGAGACATCATGCCTCGTTGGTGTGTTGTCGGAGCGTGTAAAAACTCTAACAGGGAGGGATTCAAGTTGCACCACTGGCCCGAAGATGCGAAAGTGTCTGCCGCCAGACCCCCATTGAATGTGCCAAAGTGTCTGCACATTTTACCGGCGATGACAGACATGGCACAGAGATGTATGGATAACCTGCAGATGCATTCACAACGATAAATTCAACGAAATCACAAAGGTGAGTTTTGTTGATGTTGACTTATGTGCTAATCAGACATATTTGGTTGCGGCGTGACTGCCAGATAATCGATGCTAACATGCTACGCTAATCGACGCTAACATGCTATTTACCGGCGGTGCTAAAGCAAACATGGCACAGAGATGTATGGATAACCTGCAGATGCATTTGCAACTATAGTCAACGAAATCACAAAGGTGAGTTTTGTTGATGTTGACGGCCAGCTAATAGATGCTAACATGCTACGCTAATAGATGCTAACATGCTATTTACCGGCGGTGCTAAAGCAAACATGGCACAGAGATGTATGGATAACCTGCAGATGCATTTGCAACTATATTACGTTTCCATCCACCCGCATTTAATGCGAAAAAACACTTACTTACCAATCGAAGGATTTAAGTTGCTCCAGTGTCACGAGATGCGAAAGTCCTGATCGTTTGGTCCCCGCATTTTACCGGCGATGCTAACGCAGCTATTCGGCCATGCTTCAGTTTCTTCTTCAATACTTTCATTCTCTAACCATCCGTTTCAATACATGCGTAATCTATTGAATCGCTTAAACCGCTGAAATCCGGGTCTGAATCCGAGCTAATGTCGCTATATCTTGCTGTGGTATTCGCCATTGTTTGTTTGCATTAGCAGCACTGTATGACGTCACAGGGAAATGGAGAGTCGCATCGCAAATAGCAAAAATCAAGCACTTTAAAGCTTTTTTTAGTGATATACGGGGACCGGTAAAATTTGGAAAAAAACTTCCAAAAATACAACAAGCCACTGGGAATTGATTTGTATTGTTTTTAACCCTTTTGAAATTGTGATAATGTTCCCCTTTAAAGGACCTAAGCTTTCTCAGGAAAAAGAGTCTGCTCATGCCCTTCTTGTAAACAGCTTTGCAGTTATCCTTTCAGTTCAGTCTGCTGTTTAAGTGGACTCCCAGGTATTTGTACTGCCCCACTACTGTCCCCCACGGCCCTTAATCTTGATGGGCTCCAGAAGGGTCATTCTCTTCTTGAAGTTGATGACCAGCTCATTGATCTTGTCCACATTAAGGAGCAGTTGGTTCGCCTGAGACCACTCCACAAAGTCAGCCATCAGTGTCCTATACTCCAATTCCTGTCCCTCTCTGATACACCCGACCACAGCTGAGTCATTAGAGTATTTCTGCAGGTGGCAGGACCTGAAACTGTACTGGAAGTCTGAGGTGTACAGGGTGAACAGGAAAGGAAACAGGACGGTTCCCTGTGGAGCACCTACACCACTTACCACAGTATCCGACACGGAGCTCCCCAGTCACACAAACTGGGGCCTGTCAGACAAGTAATCAGTGATCCAGGAGACGATGGATGAACTGACACCCAACCTGAGCAAGTTGTCAATCATCAGAATTGGCTGAATGGTGTTAAAGGGATTGGAGAAATCAAAGAACATGATCCTCACAGTGCCCTTCCCACCATCCAGGTGAGAGTGAGCATGATGCAGCAGGTAGATAACAGCATCATCCACTCCTACATGGGACTGATACGCAAACTGTAAGGGATCCAGGGAAGGAGCCACCAGTGGTTTCAGCTGTTCCAGTAGAAGTCTCTCGAGGATCTTCATGACACGAAACATCAGGGCAACCAGTCTGAAGTCATTCAAGCCCGATGGGATGGGCTTATTGGACACCTGCACTATGCACAATGTTTTCCATAGCGCTGGTATCCGTTCTAACTTCAGACTCAGTTTGAAGATGAAGTGCAAGATCTCAGTTAGCTGAGCAGCACAAGTCTTCAGGACCCAGGGCTTGACTCGGTCAGGGCCTGCTGACTTGGCTGGGTTGAGTCTTTCCAACTGTTGTCTCACATGTCCAGGTGTCAGGTGGCTTTCTCAGTGGGGGGATAAGTAACAGCGGTGGCAGGCAACAGAGAAGGAGTTTGTAGATTGATGTTCAGGGGAGGTGTGAGGACAGGAGTAGTGGGGTGAGGGCCAGTAAGGGGTGCATTGCTAAATCTATTGAAAAACAAATTCAGCTCATTGGCTCTTTATACATCATCATCCAGCAGTTTGGTTTTGTTGTTGAAGCCTGGGATGGTTTTTATGCCCTTCCACACATCACGAGTGTTATTCTGTTGGAGTTTGGCCAACAGAATAACACTTTAATAACAATAACAATTTTAACCCAATTAGATGAAATTACATAATCCCCCACGACACACCATACTGTATTTCCCGGTACACTAGTGTGCCGCGCCACAGTGGATGAAAAACACTGCCTGTCACAACCAAATCCCTGCACATGTCGACAGACAAAAGTGGATCTGTTATGGGAGGCTTTTTTGGTCAAAAATGAGGGATGTCAATCGGTTGAAATTGTAGTTAACGCATAATTAATCATGATTAATCACAAATATAATTATTTTATCTTTATTTAACGTATCATAAAGCCTCTACCAAATTCGTCACGTTCCTTTGTGTCCTTGGGCAAATTACTTCACCCTTGCTCCTGCTGGGTCGTGGTTAGGGCCTTGCATGTCAGCTCCCGCCATCAGTGTGTGAATGGGTGAATGTGGAAGTAGTGTCAAAGCGCTTTGAGTACCTTGGAGGTAGAAAAGCACTATACAAGTATAACACATTTATCATTTTTTAATATTATTAATGTGTTTGCCAAATGCTAATGTTTATTTTTAAACTGCTCAACACAAAATGGACACAACCAAACTTTTACAGACACAGAAACACTAACTCTCAGATAAGAAATTCTGTAATTTCCAACACGTAAAGGGATTTACGTGTTGGAAACGTAAAAAAAAAACGTAATTTTTCGACAAATTTTATTTTGTGTACATCTAAAGATTGCAGATATACTCGTTGAAACATGGAATCTTTACATAGGTGTTTGTGTTCATTAATTGTTGTTTTTGTCTTTGCAAAAGACAGTGCCTCCAAAACGTCATATACTGTAGTAGCCCACCTCAAAAGTCATGGAGCACAGTGTTCGTCCCCCTCCACTGCGTTGTCTTCCTTGGTGTCGGAGTTAATGGGACTTGGGGTTGCTTCGTTGCGAGTTTTCTCGGCCTCATTTTTCCTTTCCCTTTTGTCTCGAGGTGATGCAATCTTTTTGTTTTGGGGCCTGTCGGTGGTGGTAGATTTGTATTTCGTGCAGCAGCTGTTCCTTACTTGATGGCCAGGTGAGATCGTCGTAAGCATTTGGGCTGTGTTTTGTGCACAGCTTCCGCCATCCTAGTCACTGCCGTTGTGTCCTTGGGCAAGACACTTTACCCACCTGCTCCCGGTGTCACCCACACTGGTTTAAATGTAACTTAGATATTGGGTATCACAATGTAAAGCGCTTTGAGTCACTAGAGAAAAGCGCTATATAAATATAATTCACTTCACTTCACTTCACATTTCGTCATGCCTTCGCCATGATGAAGGTGAGTGCATAACATGCTAAATGGCTGACCAAATGGGTGTGTGTGTGTGTGAGCGGTTAATTTTCATTGTTTCACCGTGACCCGTTCGGCAATTGTCTGATGCAATGGGGCTTAGTTTATAGCTGGCTTGTGAACCTGGAAAAATCCATAAATTGGCAGCAGCATTTTATAAAGCGCAGGGTTCATTGCATAGAAAAAAAGTTGTGGCTTGTAGTCTTGAAATTATTTTACTCTTTCACACATGCTTACCACTTCTGACACAGGCCTTCTTACCTCCTATAACCGTCATTGGTGCATAATGAGAAGTGCAGCGCTAGTTGTGTTATGAGGGCTGCTGACTTTACTTGCACAATACCTGCACTAAGGACTTGTTGCAGATGTCTGAGACTGCATTCATTAGTACTCAAATGAGGCACCCATAGCTACAGAACTATATTTTTTGGAGTATAGAGCACACATATAAACCGCACTGGCTAAATTTTAGAAGTACAAAAAAAAAAGTTTTCATATATTCCCCGCACGATTTAAAAAAAAAAAATGTTTTATTAATTAATTGTTCTCAAACAGTGCAAGTTACACGGCAGTAAAACAGATGATCAAACAAAACAGTAGTCATCATCATGGACCACAAGCTGTGAAAGCTACTTTTCAAATCAGCTAAACAGACTCAAAAACTCCACAGTGGCGTTTTGGTGAATTAACTGATAATAGAATAATTTCATTTTAAGTTAATAATACTAACACAAACACTCAAAAACATGTGAGCATATTAGTTAATGCTAGCAATGCTAGCGTAATTATATCACGATAGCACGCACAAATATGCATGAAAACACTCCTACAGAAATGGCTCATGGGACGGTTTAATAAGTAATAATTGTTTTAGTCATACTGCAAAACTAACAAACGTTGCTTGGGCTGATGAATGAACACTCCTTCGGTACACTTTGGACAACTTAAAAGACAGAACAGCACTTGTACTTCCAGTTGAAAGCACTAAATGAAAGGACACTGCAGGACCTGCAGTGAGCGAACTCGTGCAAAAGATGGCTCCATAACACAAACAATAACACACATTTTTAGTGTATTTGCTTGTTTAAAAAAAATATATATATACTTGCATAACGGCTATCGGTGAAGAAAAATCCATAAAGGAGCTGCACTGTTTTATAAGGTATTGTGTGACGCTTGGCGGGCATTGTGATGCGAGAAGTGCTCTTCCTGGATGCAGATCGGGCACGGACACAGGGTACGGTAAGAAATAATGGTTTATTTAACTAGAAACAGGCTAAGAACAAAAACACTGGTGCTAGGCAGAAAAGGCGAACCGAAAGCGCTAGCATGGGAGCTAGGGAAACAAACAGAAACACTTACATTTGGCACAAAAGGCAAAACAAAGAGCTACTAGCATGTGAGCTAGAGAAACAACAAAAGGCTAAGCGCGGAAGCATTAGGGAGTCCAAATACAGAAAGCTGAGGCGTCACTAGTGAAACACAAAATAGTATGTAACACAAGCTACGAGGAGAGAATGAGTGAACGGAAAGGGCAGGCTTTAATACAGAACGTGATTAATAAACACAGGTGTGCTCAAGGCAGGTGAAAATTGATTTACCATGGTGACAAAACAAACAAGGAAGTGCACAAACTAAGAATCGGAAGAGTCCAAGAACAAACAAGATACACAAAAGGACTCAAAAACAAAAACTATGTATGATCCGGCCGGCGGATCATAACATGTTGGGTCCAAAAGCAGAAAAAAAGTAGTGGGTTGTAGTGCAGAATTTACACTACTCCTTTTTGCTTTCTGGTTACTACTGTTCACGTTGGCACCAATGCCAATGTGGAACAACGTTTCAGTAACTCATACAACAGTCGGAGCAAAACATACATACAAACCCCGTTTCCATATGAGTTGTGAATTTGTGTTAGATGTAAATATAAATGGAATACAATGATTTGCAAATCATTTTCAACCCATATTCAGTTGAATATACTAAAAAGACAACATATTTGATTTTCAAACTGATAAACTTTTTTTTGTGCAAATAATCATTAACTTTAGAATTTGATGCCAGCAACACGTGACAAAGAATTTGGGAAAGGCGGCAATAAATACTGCTAAAGTTGAGGAATGCTCGTCAAACACTTATTTGGAACATCCCACAGGTGTGCAGGCTAATTTTAAACAGTTGGGTGCCATGATTGGGTATAAAAGCAGCTTCCATGAAATGCTAAGTAATTCACAAACAAAGATGGAGTGAGGGTCACCATTTTGTAAGCAAATTGTGGAACAGTTTTGGAACAACATCTCTCAACGAGCTATTGCAAGGAATTTAGGGATTTTACCATCTACGGTCTGTAAAATCATCAAAAAGTTCAGAGAATCTGGAAAAATCACTGCACGTAAGTGATGATAATACGGACCTTTGATCCCTCAAGCGGTACTGCATCAAAAACCGACATCAGTGTGTAAAGGATATCACCACATGGGCTCAGGAACACTTCATAAAACCACTGTCACTAACTACGGTTGGTAGCTATATCTGTAAGTGCAAGTTGAAACTCTGCTATGCAAAGCCAAACCCATTTATCAACAATATCCTGAAACGCCACCGGCTTGGCTGGGCCCAAGCTCACCCAAGATGGACTGATGCAAAGTGAAAAGGTGTTCTGTGGTCTGACGAGTCCACATTTCAAATTATATTTGGAAACAGAGGATGTGGTGTCCTCCAGAACAAAGAGGAAAATAACCATTTGGATTGTCAGAGGCGCAAAGTTCAAAAGCCAGCATCTGTGATGGTATGGAGGTGTATTAGTGCCCAAGGCATGGGTAACTTACACATCTGTAAAGGCACCATTAATGCTGAATGGTCCATACAGTTTTTTGAACAACATATGCTGCCATCCAAGCGCCGTCTTTTTCATTGACACCCCTGCTTATTTCAGCAAGACAACGCCAAGCAACATTCAGCACGTGTTACAACAGCCTGGCTTCGTAAATAGAGTGCGGGTACTTTCCTAGCCCGCCTGCAGTCCAGACCTGTCTCCCATTGAAAATGTGTGGCGCATTATAAAGCATAAAATAGGACAGCGGAGACCCCGTACTATTTAACGACTAAAACTACATAAAACAAAAATGGGAAAGAATTCCACTTTCAAAGCTTCAACAATTAGTTTCCTAGTTCCCAAACGTTTATTGAGTGTTGTTAAAAGAAAAGGTGATGTAACACAGTGGTGAACATGCCCTTTCCCAACTA